>NW_026606480.1:0-25119 GCF_029834395.1 Sorex fumeus | reverse complement strand
CGGAATCAGAGGTTACCTGGGAGGTGTAGTTCGGCAGATTTGAGAAAAAGTCCTCGTTCCCGCATACTCGAGCTGTGTTTGTAGAGGCTTCTGGTCACCGGGGTTCCATCTGGGGGAGGCGAGATGCGGCGCCTACTCCATCTGGAACTTGCGGGTGAACTTGGCTCTTTTTGGAACCTGTTTTTTCTTTTTTTTTTTCCCTCCGGGATCCCGCACCCTCCATGTGTTCTTTCTCTTATGCTTAAGGCTTCAAAGATGGCGCTGGGGGGCGGGCTGTGGGCATGACTTCCGGAATCAGAGGTTACCTGGGAGGTGTAGTTCGGCAGATTTGAGAAAAAGTCCTCGTTCCCGCATACTCGAGCTGTGTTTGTAGAGGCTTCTGGTCACCGGGGTTCCATCTGGGGGAGGCGAGATGCGGCGCCTACTCCATCTGGAACTTGCGGGTGAACTTGGCTCTTTTTGGAACCTGTTTTTTCTTTTTTTTTTTCCCTCCGGGATCCCGCACCCTCCATGTGTTCTTTCTCTTATGCTTAAGGCTTCAAAGATGGCGCTGGGGGGCGGGCTGTGGGCATGACTTCCGGAATCAGAGGTTACCTGGGAGGTGTAGTTCGGCAGATTTGAGAAAAAGTCCTCGTTCCCGCATACTCGAGCTGTGTTTGTAGAGGCTTCTGGTCACCGGGGTTCCATCTGGGGGAGGCGAGATGCGGCGCCTACTCCATCTGGAACTTGCGGGTGAACTTGGCTCTTTTTGGAACCTGTTTTTTCTTTTTTTTTTTCCCTCCGGGATCCCGCACCCTCCATGTGTTCTTTCTCTTATGCTTAAGGCTTCAAAGATGGCGCTGGGGGGCGGGCTGTGGGCATGACTTCCGGAATCAGAGGTTACCTGGGAGGTGTAGTTCGGCAGATTTGAGAAAAAGTCCTCGTTCCCGCATACTCGAGCTGTGTTTGTAGAGGCTTCTGGTCACCGGGGTTCCATCTGGGGGAGGCGAGATGCGGCGCCTACTCCATCTGGAACTTGCGGGTGAACTTGGCTCTTTTTGGAACCTGTTTTTTCTTTTTTTTTTTCCCTCCGGGATCCCGCACCCTCCATGTGTTCTTTCTCTTATGCTTAAGGCTTCAAAGATGGCGCTGGGGGGCGGGCTGTGGGCATGACTTCCGGAATCAGAGGTTACCTGGGAGGTGTAGTTCGGCAGATTTGAGAAAAAGTCCTCGTTCCCGCATACTCGAGCTGTGTTTGTAGAGGCTTCTGGTCACCGGGGTTCCATCTGGGGGAGGCGAGATGCGGCGCCTACTCCATCTGGAACTTGCGGGTGAACTTGGCTCTTTTTGGAACCTGTTTTTTCTTTTTTTTTTTCCCTCCGGGATCCCGCACCCTCCATGTGTTCTTTCTCTTATGCTTAAGGCTTCAAAGATGGCGCTGGGGGGCGGGCTGTGGGCATGACTTCCGGAATCAGAGGTTACCTGGGAGGTGTAGTTCGGCAGATTTGAGAAAAAGTCCTCGTTCCCGCATACTCGAGCTGTGTTTGTAGAGGCTTCTGGTCACCGGGGTTCCATCTGGGGGAGGCGAGATGCGGCGCCTACTCCATCTGGAACTTGCGGGTGAACTTGGCTCTTTTTGGAACCTGTTTTTTCTTTTTTTTTTTCCCTCCGGGATCCCGCACCCTCCATGTGTTCTTTCTCTTATGCTTAAGGCTTCAAAGATGGCGCTGGGGGGCGGGCTGTGGGCATGACTTCCGGAATCAGAGGTTACCTGGGAGGTGTAGTTCGGCAGATTTGAGAAAAAGTCCTCGTTCCCGCATACTCGAGCTGTGTTTGTAGAGGCTTCTGGTCACCGGGGTTCCATCTGGGGGAGGCGAGATGCGGCGCCTACTCCATCTGGAACTTGCGGGTGAACTTGGCTCTTTTTGGAACCTGTTTTTTCTTTTTTTTTTTTCCCTCCGGGATCCCGCACCCTCCATGTGTTCTTTCTCTTATGCTTAAGGCTTCAAAGATGGCGCTGGGGGGCGGGCTGTGGGCATGACTTCCGGAATCAGAGGTTACCTGGGAGGTGTAGTTCGGCAGATTTGAGAAAAAGTCCTCGTTCCCGCATACTCGAGCTGTGTTTGTAGAGGCTTCTGGTCACCGGGGTTCCATCTGGGGGAGGCGAGATGCGGCGCCTACTCCATCTGGAACTTGCGGGTGAACTTGGCTCTTTTTGGAACCTGTTTTTTCTTTTTTTTTTTTCCCTCCGGGATCCCGCACCCTCCATGTGTTCTTTCTCTTATGCTTAAGGCTTCAAAGATGGCGCTGGGGGGCGGGCTAGTGGGCATGACTTCCGGAATCAGAGGTTACCTGGGAGGTGTAGTTCGGCAGATTTGAGAAAAAGTCCTCGTTCCCGCATACTCGAGCTGTGTTTGTAGAGGCTTCTGGTCACCGGGGTTCCATCTGGGGGAGGCGAGATGCGGCGCCTACTCCATCTGGAACTTGCGGGTGAACTTGGCTCTTTTTGGAACCTGTTTTTTCTTTTTTTTTTTCCCTCCGGGATCCCGCACCCTCCATGTGTTCTTTCTCTTATGCTTAAGGCTTCAAAGATGGCGCTGGGGGGCGGGCTGTGGGCATGACTTCCGGAATCAGAGGTTACCTGGGAGGTGTAGTTCGGCAGATTTGAGAAAAAGTCCTCGTTCCCGCATACTCGAGCTGTGTTTGTAGAGGCTTCTGGTCACCGGGGTTCCATCTGGGGGAGGCGAGATGCGGCGCCTACTCCATCTGGAACTTGCGGGTGAACTTGGCTCTTTTTGGAACCTGTTTTTTCTTTTTTTTTTTCCCTCCGGGATCCCGCACCCTCCATGTGTTCTTTCTCTTATGCTTAAGGCTTCAAAGATGGCGCTGGGGGGCGGGCTGTGGGCATGACTTCCGGAATCAGAGGTTACCTGGGAGGTGTAGTTCGGCAGATTTGAGAAAAAGTCCTCGTTCCCGCATACTCGAGCTGTGTTTGTAGAGGCTTCTGGTCACCGGGGTTCCATCTGGGGGAGGCGAGATGCGGCGCCTACTCCATCTGGAACTTGCGGGTGAACTTGGCTCTTTTTGGAACCTGTTTTTTCTTTTTTTTTTTCCCTCCGGGATCCCGCACCCTCCATGTGTTCTTTCTCTTATGCTTAAGGCTTCAAAGATGGCGCTGGGGGGCGGGCTGTGGGCATGACTTCCGGAATCAGAGGTTACCTGGGAGGTGTAGTTCGGCAGATTTGAGAAAAAGTCCTCGTTCCCGCATACTCGAGCTGTGTTTGTAGAGGCTTCTGGTCACCGGGGTTCCATCTGGGGGAGGCGAGATGCGGCGCCTACTCCATCTGGAACTTGCGGGTGAACTTGGCTCTTTTTGGAACCTGTTTTTTCTTTTTTTTTTTTCCCTCCGGGATCCCGCACCCTCCATGTGTTCTTTCTCTTATGCTTAAGGCTTCAAAGATGGCGCTGGGGGGCGGGCTGTGGGCATGACTTCCGGAATCAGAGGTTACCTGGGAGGTGTAGTTCGGCAGATTTGAGAAAAAGTCCTCGTTCCCGCATACTCGAGCTGTGTTTGTAGAGGCTTCTGGTCACCGGGGTTCCATCTGGGGGAGGCGAGATGCGGCGCCTACTCCATCTGGAACTTGCGGGTGAACTTGGCTCTTTTTGGAACCTGTTTTTTCTTTTTTTTTTTCCCTCCGGGATCCCGCACCCTCCATGTGTTCTTTCTCTTATGCTTAAGGCTTCAAAGATGGCGCTGGGGGGCGGGCTGTGGGCATGACTTCCGGAATCAGAGGTTACCTGGGAGGTGTAGTTCGGCAGATTTGAGAAAAAGTCCTCGTTCCCGCATACTCGAGCTGTGTTTGTAGAGGCTTCTGGTCACCGGGGTTCCATCTGGGGGAGGCGAGATGCGGCGCCTACTCCATCTGGAACTTGCGGGTGAACTTGGCTCTTTTTGGAACCTGTTTTTTCTTTTTTTTTTTCCCTCCGGGATCCCGCACCCTCCATGTGTTCTTTCTCTTATGCTTAAGGCTTCAAAGATGGCGCTGGGGGGCGGGCTGTGGGCATGACTTCCGGAATCAGAGGTTACCTGGGAGGTGTAGTTCGGCAGATTTGAGAAAAAGTCCTCGTTCCCGCATACTCGAGCTGTGTTTGTAGAGGCTTCTGGTCACCGGGGTTCCATCTGGGGGAGGCGAGATGCGGCGCCTACTCCATCTGGAACTTGCGGGTGAACTTGGCTCTTTTTGGAACCTGTTTTTTCTTTTTTTTTTTTCCCTCCGGGATCCCGCACCCTCCATGTGTTCTTTCTCTTATGCTTAAGGCTTCAAAGATGGCGCTGGGGGGCGGGCTGTGGGCATGACTTCCGGAATCAGAGGTTACCTGGGAGGTGTAGTTCGGCAGATTTGAGAAAAAGTCCTCGTTCCCGCATACTCGAGCTGTGTTTGTAGAGGCTTCTGGTCACCGGGGTTCCATCTGGGGGAGGCGAGATGCGGCGCCTACTCCATCTGGAACTTGCGGGTGAACTTGGCTCTTTTTGGAACCTGTTTTTTCTTTTTTTTTTTTCCCTCCGGGATCCCGCACCCTCCATGTGTTCTTTCTCTTATGCTTAAGGCTTCAAAGATGGCGCTGGGGGGCGGGCTGTGGGCATGACTTCCGGAATCAGAGGTTACCTGGGAGGTGTAGTTCGGCAGATTTGAGAAAAAGTCCTCGTTCCCGCATACTCGAGCTGTGTTTGTAGAGGCTTCTGGTCACCGGGGTTCCATCTGGGGGAGGCGAGATGCGGCGCCTACTCCATCTGGAACTTGCGGGTGAACTTGGCTCTTTTTGGAACCTGTTTTTTCTTTTTTTTTTTCCCTCCGGGATCCCGCACCCTCCATGTGTTCTTTCTCTTATGCTTAAGGCTTCAAAGATGGCGCTGGGGGGCGGGCTGTGGGCATGACTTCCGGAATCAGAGGTTACCTGGGAGGTGTAGTTCGGCAGATTTGAGAAAAAGTCCTCGTTCCCGCATACTCGAGCTGTGTTTGTAGAGGCTTCTGGTCACCGGGGTTCCATCTGGGGGAGGCGAGATGCGGCGCCTACTCCATCTGGAACTTGCGGGTGAACTTGGCTCTTTTTGGAACCTGTTTTTTCTTTTTTTTTTTCCCTCCGGGATCCCGCACCCTCCATGTGTTCTTTCTCTTATGCTTAAGGCTTCAAAGATGGCGCTGGGGGGCGGGCTGTGGGCATGACTTCCGGAATCAGAGGTTACCTGGGAGGTGTAGTTCGGCAGATTTGAGAAAAAGTCCTCGTTCCCGCATACTCGAGCTGTGTTTGTAGAGGCTTCTGGTCACCGGGGTTCCATCTGGGGGAGGCGAGATGCGGCGCCTACTCCATCTGGAACTTGCGGGTGAACTTGGCTCTTTTTGGAACCTGTTTTTTCTTTTTTTTTTTCCCTCCGGGATCCCGCACCCTCCATGTGTTCTTTCTCTTATGCTTAAGGCTTCAAAGATGGCGCTGGGGGGCGGGCTGTGGGCATGACTTCCGGAATCAGAGGTTACCTGGGAGGTGTAGTTCGGCAGATTTGAGAAAAAGTCCTCGTTCCCGCATACTCGAGCTGTGTTTGTAGAGGCTTCTGGTCACCGGGGTTCCATCTGGGGGAGGCGAGATGCGGCGCCTACTCCATCTGGAACTTGCGGGTGAACTTGGCTCTTTTTGGAACCTGTTTTTTCTTTTTTTTTTTCCCTCCGGGATCCCGCACCCTCCATGTGTTCTTTCTCTTATGCTTAAGGCTTCAAAGATGGCGCTGGGGGGCGGGCTGTGGGCATGACTTCCGGAATCAGAGGTTACCTGGGAGGTGTAGTTCGGCAGATTTGAGAAAAAGTCCTCGTTCCCGCATACTCGAGCTGTGTTTGTAGAGGCTTCTGGTCACCGGGGTTCCATCTGGGGGAGGCGAGATGCGGCGCCTACTCCATCTGGAACTTGCGGGTGAACTTGGCTCTTTTTGGAACCTGTTTTTTCTTTTTTTTTTTCCCTCCGGGATCCCGCACCCTCCATGTGTTCTTTCTCTTATGCTTAAGGCTTCAAAGATGGCGCTGGGGGGCGGGCTGTGGGCATGACTTCCGGAATCAGAGGTTACCTGGGAGGTGTAGTTCGGCAGATTTGAGAAAAAGTCCTCGTTCCCGCATACTCGAGCTGTGTTTGTAGAGGCTTCTGGTCACCGGGGTTCCATCTGGGGGAGGCGAGATGCGGCGCCTACTCCATCTGGAACTTGCGGGTGAACTTGGCTCTTTTTGGAACCTGTTTTTTCTTTTTTTTTTTCCCTCCGGGATCCCGCACCCTCCATGTGTTCTTTCTCTTATGCTTAAGGCTTCAAAGATGGCGCTGGGGGGCGGGCTGTGGGCATGACTTCCGGAATCAGAGGTTACCTGGGAGGTGTAGTTCGGCAGATTTGAGAAAAAGTCCTCGTTCCCGCATACTCGAGCTGTGTTTGTAGAGGCTTCTGGTCACCGGGGTTCCATCTGGGGGAGGCGAGATGCGGCGCCTACTCCATCTGGAACTTGCGGGTGAACTTGGCTCTTTTTGGAACCTGTTTTTTCTTTTTTTTTTTCCCTCCGGGATCCCGCACCCTCCATGTGTTCTTTCTCTTATGCTTAAGGCTTCAAAGATGGCGCTGGGGGGCGGGCTGTGGGCATGACTTCCGGAATCAGAGGTTACCTGGGAGGTGTAGTTCGGCAGATTTGAGAAAAAGTCCTCGTTCCCGCATACTCGAGCTGTGTTTGTAGAGGCTTCTGGTCACCGGGGTTCCATCTGGGGGAGGCGAGATGCGGCGCCTACTCCATCTGGAACTTGCGGGTGAACTTGGCTCTTTTTGGAACCTGTTTTTTCTTTTTTTTTTTCCCTCCGGGATCCCGCACCCTCCATGTGTTCTTTCTCTTATGCTTAAGGCTTCAAAGATGGCGCTGGGGGGCGGGCTGTGGGCATGACTTCCGGAATCAGAGGTTACCTGGGAGGTGTAGTTCGGCAGATTTGAGAAAAAGTCCTCGTTCCCGCATACTCGAGCTGTGTTTGTAGAGGCTTCTGGTCACCGGGGTTCCATCTGGGGGAGGCGAGATGCGGCGCCTACTCCATCTGGAACTTGCGGGTGAACTTGGCTCTTTTTGGAACCTGTTTTTTCTTTTTTTTTTTCCCTCCGGGATCCCGCACCCTCCATGTGTTCTTTCTCTTATGCTTAAGGCTTCAAAGATGGCGCTGGGGGGCGGGCTGTGGGCATGACTTCCGGAATCAGAGGTTACCTGGGAGGTGTAGTTCGGCAGATTTGAGAAAAAGTCCTCGTTCCCGCATACTCGAGCTGTGTTTGTAGAGGCTTCTGGTCACCGGGGTTCCATCTGGGGGAGGCGAGATGCGGCGCCTACTCCATCTGGAACTTGCGGGTGAACTTGGCTCTTTTTGGAACCTGTTTTTTCTTTTTTTTTTTCCCTCCGGGATCCCGCACCCTCCATGTGTTCTTTCTCTTATGCTTAAGGCTTCAAAGATGGCGCTGGGGGGCGGGCTGTGGGCATGACTTCCGGAATCAGAGGTTACCTGGGAGGTGTAGTTCGGCAGATTTGAGAAAAAGTCCTCGTTCCCGCATACTCGAGCTGTGTTTGTAGAGGCTTCTGGTCACCGGGGTTCCATCTGGGGGAGGCGAGATGCGGCGCCTACTCCATCTGGAACTTGCGGGTGAACTTGGCTCTTTTTGGAACCTGTTTTTTCTTTTTTTTTTTCCCTCCGGGATCCCGCACCCTCCATGTGTTCTTTCTCTTATGCTTAAGGCTTCAAAGATGGCGCTGGGGGGCGGGCTGTGGGCATGACTTCCGGAATCAGAGGTTACCTGGGAGGTGTAGTTCGGCAGATTTGAGAAAAAGTCCTCGTTCCCGCATACTCGAGCTGTGTTTGTAGAGGCTTCTGGTCACCGGGGTTCCATCTGGGGGAGGCGAGATGCGGCGCCTACTCCATCTGGAACTTGCGGGTGAACTTGGCTCTTTTTGGAACCTGTTTTTTCTTTTTTTTTTTCCCTCCGGGATCCCGCACCCTCCATGTGTTCTTTCTCTTATGCTTAAGGCTTCAAAGATGGCGCTGGGGGGCGGGCTGTGGGCATGACTTCCGGAATCAGAGGTTACCTGGGAGGTGTAGTTCGGCAGATTTGAGAAAAAGTCCTCGTTCCCGCATACTCGAGCTGTGTTTGTAGAGGCTTCTGGTCACCGGGGTTCCATCTGGGGGAGGCGAGATGCGGCGCCTACTCCATCTGGAACTTGCGGGTGAACTTGGCTCTTTTTGGAACCTGTTTTTTCTTTTTTTTTTTCCCTCCGGGATCCCGCACCCTCCATGTGTTCTTTCTCTTATGCTTAAGGCTTCAAAGATGGCGCTGGGGGGCGGGCTGTGGGCATGACTTCCGGAATCAGAGGTTACCTGGGAGGTGTAGTTCGGCAGATTTGAGAAAAAGTCCTCGTTCCCGCATACTCGAGCTGTGTTTGTAGAGGCTTCTGGTCACCGGGGTTCCATCTGGGGGAGGCGAGATGCGGCGCCTACTCCATCTGGAACTTGCGGGTGAACTTGGCTCTTTTTGGAACCTGTTTTTTCTTTTTTTTTTTCCCTCCGGGATCCCGCACCCTCCATGTGTTCTTTCTCTTATGCTTAAGGCTTCAAAGATGGCGCTGGGGGGCGGGCTGTGGGCATGACTTCCGGAATCAGAGGTTACCTGGGAGGTGTAGTTCGGCAGATTTGAGAAAAAGTCCTCGTTCCCGCATACTCGAGCTGTGTTTGTAGAGGCTTCTGGTCACCGGGGTTCCATCTGGGGGAGGCGAGATGCGGCGCCTACTCCATCTGGAACTTGCGGGTGAACTTGGCTCTTTTTGGAACCTGTTTTTTCTTTTTTTTTTTCCCTCCGGGATCCCGCACCCTCCATGTGTTCTTTCTCTTATGCTTAAGGCTTCAAAGATGGCGCTGGGGGGCGGGCTGTGGGCATGACTTCCGGAATCAGAGGTTACCTGGGAGGTGTAGTTCGGCAGATTTGAGAAAAAGTCCTCGTTCCCGCATACTCGAGCTGTGTTTGTAGAGGCTTCTGGTCACCGGGGTTCCATCTGGGGGAGGCGAGATGCGGCGCCTACTCCATCTGGAACTTGCGGGTGAACTTGGCTCTTTTTGGAACCTGTTTTTTCTTTTTTTTTTTCCCTCCGGGATCCCGCACCCTCCATGTGTTCTTTCTCTTATGCTTAAGGCTTCAAAGATGGCGCTGGGGGGCGGGCTGTGGGCATGACTTCCGGAATCAGAGGTTACCTGGGAGGTGTAGTTCGGCAGATTTGAGAAAAAGTCCTCGTTCCCGCATACTCGAGCTGTGTTTGTAGAGGCTTCTGGTCACCGGGGTTCCATCTGGGGGAGGCGAGATGCGGCGCCTACTCCATCTGGAACTTGCGGGTGAACTTGGCTCTTTTTGGAACCTGTTTTTTCTTTTTTTTTTTTCCCTCCGGGATCCCGCACCCTCCATGTGTTCTTTCTCTTATGCTTAAGGCTTCAAAGATGGCGCTGGGGGGCGGGCTGTGGGCATGACTTCCGGAATCAGAGGTTACCTGGGAGGTGTAGTTCGGCAGATTTGAGAAAAAGTCCTCGTTCCCGCATACTCGAGCTGTGTTTGTAGAGGCTTCTGGTCACCCGGGGTTCCATCTGGGGGAGGCGAGATGCGGCGCCTACTCCATCTGGAACTTGCGGGTGAACTTGGCTCTTTTTGGAACCTGTTTTTTCTTTTTTTTTTTCCCTCCGGGATCCCGCACCCTCCATGTGTTCTTTCTCTTATGCTTAAGGCTTCAAAGATGGCGCTGGGGGGGCGGGCTGTGGGCATGACTTCCGGAATCAGAGGTTACCTGGGAGGTGTAGTTCGGCAGATTTGAGAAAAAGTCCTCGTTCCCGCATACTCGAGCTGTGTTTGTAGAGGCTTCTGGTCACCGGGGTTCCATCTGGGGGAGGCGAGATGCGGCGCCTACTCCATCTGGAACTTGCGGGTGAACTTGGCTCTTTTTGGAACCTGTTTTTTCTTTTTTTTTTTCCCTCCGGGATCCCGCACCCTCCATGTGTTCTTTCTCTTATGCTTAAGGCTTCAAAGATGGCGCTGGGGGGCGGGCTGTGGGCATGACTTCCGGAATCAGAGGTTACCTGGGAGGTGTAGTTCGGCAGATTTGAGAAAAAGTCCTCGTTCCCGCATACTCGAGCTGTGTTTGTAGAGGCTTCTGGTCACCGGGGTTCCATCTGGGGGAGGCGAGATGCGGCGCCTACTCCATCTGGAACTTGCGGGTGAACTTGGCTCTTTTTGGAACCTGTTTTTTCTTTTTTTTTTTCCCTCCGGGATCCCGCACCCTCCATGTGTTCTTTCTCTTATGCTTAAGGCTTCAAAGATGGCGCTGGGGGGCGGGCTGTGGGCATGACTTCCGGAATCAGAGGTTACCTGGGAGGTGTAGTTCGGCAGATTTGAGAAAAAGTCCTCGTTCCCGCATACTCGAGCTGTGTTTGTAGAGGCTTCTGGTCACCGGGGTTCCATCTGGGGGAGGCGAGATGCGGCGCCTACTCCATCTGGAACTTGCGGGTGAACTTGGCTCTTTTTGGAACCTGTTTTTTCTTTTTTTTTTTCCCTCCGGGATCCCGCACCCTCCATGTGTTCTTTCTCTTATGCTTAAGGCTTCAAAGATGGCGCTGGGGGGCGGGCTGTGGGCATGACTTCCGGAATCAGAGGTTACCTGGGAGGTGTAGTTCGGCAGATTTGAGAAAAAGTCCTCGTTCCCGCATACTCGAGCTGTGTTTGTAGAGGCTTCTGGTCACCGGGGTTCCATCTGGGGGAGGCGAGATGCGGCGCCTACTCCATCTGGAACTTGCGGGTGAACTTGGCTCTTTTTGGAACCTGTTTTTTCTTTTTTTTTTTCCCTCCGGGATCCCGCACCCTCCATGTGTTCTTTCTCTTATGCTTAAGGCTTCAAAGATGGCGCTGGGGGGCGGGCTGTGGGCATGACTTCCGGAATCAGAGGTTACCTGGGAGGTGTAGTTCGGCAGATTTGAGAAAAAGTCCTCGTTCCCGCATACTCGAGCTGTGTTTGTAGAGGCTTCTGGTCACCGGGGTTCCATCTGGGGGAGGCGAGATGCGGCGCCTACTCCATCTGGAACTTGCGGGTGAACTTGGCTCTTTTTGGAACCTGTTTTTTCTTTTTTTTTTTCCCTCCGGGATCCCGCACCCTCCATGTGTTCTTTCTCTTATGCTTAAGGCTTCAAAGATGGCGCTGGGGGGCGGGCTGTGGGCATGACTTCC
The DNA here is from genome assembly GCF_029834395.1 of Sorex fumeus. Classification (NCBI taxonomy): domain Eukaryota; kingdom Metazoa; phylum Chordata; class Mammalia; order Eulipotyphla; family Soricidae; genus Sorex; species Sorex fumeus. Next base: position 13,838 of record NW_026606480.1, on the reverse strand, counting down.
GGAATCAGAGGTTACCTGGGAGGTGTAGTTCGGCAGATTTGAGAAAAAGTCCTCGTTCCCGCATACTCGAGCTGTGTTTGTAGAGGCTTCTGGTCACCGGGGTTCCATCTGGGGGAGGCGAGATGCGGCGCCTACTCCATCTGGAACTTGCGGGTGAACTTGGCTCTTTTTGGAACCTGTTTTTTCTTTTTTTTTTTTCCCTCCGGGATCCCGCACCCTCCATGTGTTCTTTCTCTTATGCTTAAGGCTTCAAAGATGGCGCTGGGGGGCGGGCTGTGGGCATGACTTCCGGAATCAGAGGTTACCTGGGAGGTGTAGTTCGGCAGATTTGAGAAAAAGTCCTCGTTCCCGCATACTCGAGCTGTGTTTGTAGAGGCTTCTGGTCACCGGGGTTCCATCTGGGGGAGGCGAGATGCGGCGCCTACTCCATCTGGAACTTGCGGGTGAACTTGGCTCTTTTTGGAACCTGTTTTTTCTTTTTTTTTTTCCCTCCGGGATCCCGCACCCTCCATGTGTTCTTTCTCTTATGCTTAAGGCTTCAAAGATGGCGCTGGGGGGCGGGCTGTGGGCATGACTTCCGGAATCAGAGGTTACCTGGGAGGTGTAGTTCGGCAGATTTGAGAAAAAGTCCTCGTTCCCGCATACTCAAGCTGTGTTTGTAGAGGCTTCTGGTCACCGGGGTTCCATCTGGGGGAGGCGAGATGCGGCGCCTACTCCATCTGGAACTTGCGGGTGAACTTGGCTCTTTTTGGAACCTGTTTTTTCTTTTTTTTTTTCCCTCCGGGATCCCGCACCCTCCATGTGTTCTTTCTCTTATGCTTAAGGCTTCAAAGATGGCGCTGGGGGGCGGGCTGTGGGCATGACTTCCGGAATCAGAGGTTACCTGGGAGGTGTAGTTCGGCAGATTTGAGAAAAAGTCCTCGTTCCCGCATACTCGAGCTGTGTTTGTAGAGGCTTCTGGTCACCGGGGTTCCATCTGGGGGAGGCGAGATGCGGCGCCTACTCCATCTGGAACTTGCGGGTGAACTTGGCTCTTTTTGGAACCTGTTTTTTCTTTTTTTTTTTCCCTCCGGGATCCCGCACCCTCCATGTGTTCTTTCTCTTATGCTTAAGGCTTCAAAGATGGCGCTGGGGGGCGGGCTGTGGGCATGACTTCCGGAATCAGAGGTTACCTGGGAGGTGTAGTTCGGCAGATTTGAGAAAAAGTCCTCGTTCCCGCATACTCGAGCTGTGTTTGTAGAGGCTTCTGGTCACCGGGGTTCCATCTGGGGGAGGCGAGATGCGGCGCCTACTCCATCTGGAACTTGCGGGTGAACTTGGCTCTTTTTGGAACCTGTTTTTTCTTTTTTTTTTTTCCCTCCGGGATCCCGCACCCTCCATGTGTTCTTTCTCTTATGCTTAAGGCTTCAAAGATGGCGCTGGGGGGCGGGCTGTGGGCATGACTTCCGGAATCAGAGGTTACCTGGGAGGTGTAGTTCGGCAGATTTGAGAAAAAGTCCTCGTTCCCGCATACTCGAGCTGTGTTTGTAGAGGCTTCTGGTCACCGGGGTTCCATCTGGGGGAGGCGAGATGCGGCGCCTACTCCATCTGGAACTTGCGGGTGAACTTGGCTCTTTTTGGAACCTGTTTTTTCTTTTTTTTTTTCCCTCCGGGATCCCGCACCCTCCATGTGTTCTTTCTCTTATGCTTAAGGCTTCAAAGATGGCGCTGGGGGGCGGGCTGTGGGCATGACTTCCGGAATCAGAGGTTACCTGGGAGGTGTAGTTCGGCAGATTTGAGAAAAAGTCCTCGTTCCCGCATACTCGAGCTGTGTTTGTAGAGGCTTCTGGTCACCGGGGTTCCATCTGGGGGAGGCGAGATGCGGCGCCTACTCCATCTGGAACTTGCGGGTGAACTTGGCTCTTTTTGGAACCTGTTTTTTTCTTTTTTTTTTTTCCCTCCGGGATCCCGCACCCTCCATGTGTTCTTTCTCTTATGCTTAAGGCTTCAAAGATGGCGCTGGGGGGCGGGCTGTGGGCATGACTTCCGGAATCAGAGGTTACCTGGGAGGTGTAGTTCGGCAGATTTGAGAAAAAGTCCTCGTTCCCGCATACTCGAGCTGTGTTTGTAGAGGCTTCTGGTCACCGGGGTTCCATCTGGGGGAGGCGAGATGCGGCGCCTACTCCATCTGGAACTTGCGGGTGAACTTGGCTCTTTTTGGAACCTGTTTTTTCTTTTTTTTTTTCCCTCCGGGATCCCGCACCCTCCATGTGTTCTTTCTCTTATGCTTAAGGCTTCAAAGATGGCGCTGGGGGGCGGGCTGTGGGCATGACTTCCGGAATCAGAGGTTACCTGGGAGGTGTAGTTCGGCAGATTTGAGAAAAAGTCCTCGTTCCCGCATACTCGAGCTGTGTTTGTAGAGGCTTCTGGTCACCGGGGTTCCATCTGGGGGAGGCGAGATGCGGCGCCTACTCCATCTGGAACTTGCGGGTGAACTTGGCTCTTTTTGGAACCTGTTTTTTCTTTTTTTTTTTCCCTCCGGGATCCCGCACCCTCCATGTGTTCTTTCTCTTATGCTTAAGGCTTCAAAGATGGCGCTGGGGGGCGGGCTGTGGGCATGACTTCCGGAATCAGAGGTTACCTGGGAGGTGTAGTTCGGCAGATTTGAGAAAAAGTCCTCGTTCCCGCATACTCGAGCTGTGTTTGTAGAGGCTTCTGGTCACCGGGGTTCCATCTGGGGGAGGCGAGATGCGGCGCCTACTCCATCTGGAACTTGCGGGTGAACTTGGCTCTTTTTGGAACCTGTTTTTTCTTTTTTTTTTTCCCTCCGGGATCCCGCACCCTCCATGTGTTCTTTCTCTTATGCTTAAGGCTTCAAAGATGGCGCTGGGGGGCGGGCTGTGGGCATGACTTCCGGAATCAGAGGTTACCTGGGAGGTGTAGTTCGGCAGATTTGAGAAAAAGTCCTCGTTCCCGCATACTCGAGCTGTGTTTGTAGAGGCTTCTGGTCACCGGGGTTCCATCTGGGGGAGGCGAGATGCGGCGCCTACTCCATCTGGAACTTGCGGGTGAACTTGGCTCTTTTTGGAACCTGTTTTTTCTTTTTTTTTTTCCCTCCGGGATCCCGCACCCTCCATGTGTTCTTTCTCTTATGCTTAAGGCTTCAAAGATGGCGCTGGGGGGCGGGCTGTGGGCATGACTTCCGGAATCAGAGGTTACCTGGGAGGTGTAGTTCGGCAGATTTGAGAAAAAGTCCTCGTTCCCGCATACTCGAGCTGTGTTTGTAGAGGCTTCTGGTCACCGGGGTTCCATCTGGGGGAGGCGAGATGCGGCGCCTACTCCATCTGGAACTTGCGGGTGAACTTGGCTCTTTTTGGAACCTGTTTTTTCTTTTTTTTTTTCCCTCCGGGATCCCGCACCCTCCATGTGTTCTTTCTCTTATGCTTAAGGCTTCAAAGATGGCGCTGGGGGGCGGGCTGTGGGCATGACTTCCGGAATCAGAGGTTACCTGGGAGGTGTAGTTCGGCAGATTTGAGAAAAAGTCCTCGTTCCCGCATACTCGAGCTGTGTTTGTAGAGGCTTCTGGTCACCGGGGTTCCATCTGGGGGAGGCGAGATGCGGCGCCTACTCCATCTGGAACTTGCGGGTGAACTTGGCTCTTTTTGGAACCTGTTTTTTCTTTTTTTTTTTCCCTCCGGGATCCCGCACCCTCCATGTGTTCTTTCTCTTATGCTTAAGGCTTCAAAGATGGCGCTGGGGGGCGGGCTGTGGGCATGACTTCCGGAATCAGAGGTTACCTGGGAGGTGTAGTTCGGCAGATTTGAGAAAAAGTCCTCGTTCCCGCATACTCGAGCTGTGTTTGTAGAGGCTTCTGGTCACCCGGGGTTCCATCTGGGGGAGGCGAGATGCGGCGCCTACTCCATCTGGAACTTGCGGGTGAACTTGGCTCTTTTTGGAACCTGTTTTTTTCTTTTTTTTTTTCCCCTCCGGGATCCCGCACCCTCCATGTGTTCTTTCTCTTATGCTTAAGGCTTCAAAGATGGCGCTGGGGGGCGGGCTGTGGGCATGACTTCCGGAATCAGAGGTTACCTGGGAGGTGTAGTTCGGCAGATTTGAGAAAAAGTCCTCGTTCCCGCATACTCGAGCTGTGTTTGTAGAGGCTTCTGGTCACCGGGGTTCCATCTGGGGGAGGCGAGATGCGGCGCCTACTCCATCTGGAACTTGCGGGTGAACTTGGCTCTTTTTGGAACCTGTTTTTTCTTTTTTTTTTTCCCTCCGGGATCCCGCACCCTCCATGTGTTCTTTCTCTTATGCTTAAGGCTTCAAAGATGGCGCTGGGGGGCGGGCTGTGGGCATGACTTCCGGAATCAGAGGTTACCTGGGAGGTGTAGTTCGGCAGATTTGAGAAAAAGTCCTCGTTCCCCGCATACTCGAGCTGTGTTTGTAGAGGCTTCTGGTCACCGGGGTTCCATCTGGGGGAGGCGAGATGCGGCGCCTACTCCATCTGGAACTTGCGGGTGAACTTGGCTCTTTTTGGAACCTGTTTTTTCTTTTTTTTTTTCCCTCCGGGATCCCGCACCCTCCATGTGTTCTTTCTCTTATGCTTAAGGCTTCAAAGATGGCGCTGGGGGGGCGGGCTGTGGGCATGACTTCCGGAATCAGAGGTTACCTGGGAGGTGTAGTTCGGCAGATTTGAGAAAAAGTCCTCGTTCCCGCATACTCGAGCTGTGTTTGTAGAGGCTTCTGGTCACCGGGGTTCCATCTGGGGGAGGCGAGATGCGGCGCCTACTCCATCTGGAACTTGCGGGTGAACTTGGCTCTTTTTGGAACCTGTTTTTTCTTTTTTTTTTTCCCTCCGGGATCCCGCACCCTCCATGTGTTCTTTCTCTTATGCTTAAGGCTTCAAAGATGGCGCTGGGGGGCGGGCTGTGGGCATGACTTCCGGAATCAGAGGTTACCTGGGAGGTGTAGTTCGGCAGATTTGAGAAAAAGTTCCTCGTTCCCGCATACTCGAGCTGTGTTTGTAGAGGCTTCTGGTCACCGGGGTTCCATCTGGGGGAGGCGAGATGCGGCGCCTACTCCATCTGGAACTTGCGGGTGAACTTGGCTCTTTTTGGAACCTGTTTTTTCTTTTTTTTTTTCCCTCCGGGATCCCGCACCCTCCATGTGTTCTTTCTCTTATGCTTAAGGCTTCAAAGATGGCGCTGGGGGGCGGGCTGTGGGCATGACTTCCGGAATCAGAGGTTACCTGGGAGGTGTAGTTCGGCAGATTTGAGAAAAAAGTCCTCGTTCCCGCATACTCGAGCTGTGTTTGTAGAGGCTTCTGGTCACCGGGGTTCCATCTGGGGGAGGCGAGATGCGGCGCCTACTCCATCTGGAACTTGCGGGTGAACTTGGCTCTTTTTGGAACCTGTTTTTTCTTTTTTTTTTTCCCTCCGGGATCCCGCACCCTCCATGTGTTCTTTCTCTTATGCTTAAGGCTTCAAAGATGGCGCTGGGGGGCGGGCTGTGGGCATGACTTCCGGAATCAGAGGTTACCTGGGAGGTGTAGTTCGGCAGATTTGAGAAAAAGTCCTCGTTCCCGCATACTCGAGCTGTGTTTGTAGAGGCTTCTGGTCACCGGGGTTCCATCTGGGGGAGGCGAGATGCGGCGCCTACTCCATCTGGAACTTGCGGGTGAACTTGGCTCTTTTTGGAACCTGTTTTTTCTTTTTTTTTTTCCCTCCGGGATCCCGCACCCTCCATGTGTTCTTTCTCTTATGCTTAAGGCTTCAAAGATGGCGCTGGGGGGCGGGCTGTGGGCATGACTTCCGGAATCAGAGGTTACCTGGGAGGTGTAGTTCGGCAGATTTGAGAAAAAGTCCTCGTTCCCCGCATACTCGAGCTGTGTTTGTAGAGGCTTCTGGTCACCGGGGTTCCATCTGGGGGAGGCGAGATGCGGCGCCTACTCCATCTGGAACTTGCGGGTGAACTTGGCTCTTTTTGGAACCTGTTTTTTCTTTTTTTTTTTCCCTCCGGGATCCCGCACCCTCCATGTGTTCTTTCTCTTATGCTTAAGGCTTCAAAGATGGCGCTGGGGGGCGGGCTGTGGGCATGACTTCCGGAATCAGAGGTTACCTGGGAGGTGTAGTTCGGCAGATTTGAGAAAAAGTCCTCGTTCCCGCATACTCGAGCTGTGTTTGTAGAGGCTTCTGGTCACCGGGGTTCCATCTGGGGGAGGCGAGATGCGGCGCCTACTCCATCTGGAACTTGCGGGTGAACTTGGCTCTTTTTGGAACCTGTTTTTTCTTTTTTTTTTTTCCCTCCGGGATCCCGCACCCTCCATGTGTTCTTTCTCTTATGCTTAAGGCTTCAAAGATGGCGCTGGGGGGGCGGGCTGTGGGCATGACTTCCGGAATCAGAGGTTACCTGGGAGGTGTAGTTCGGCAGATTTGAGAAAAAGTCCTCGTTCCCCGCATACTCGAGCTGTGTTTGTAGAGGCTTCTGGTCACCGGGGTTCCATCTGGGGAGGAGGCGAGATGCGGCGCCTACTCCATCTGGAACTTGCGGGTGAACTTGGCTCTTTTTGGAACCTGTTTTTTCTTTTTTTTTTTCCCTCCGGGATCCCGCACCCTCCATGTGTTCTTTCTCTTATGCTTAAGGCTTCAAAGATGGCGCTGGGGGGCGGGCTGTGGGCATGACTTCCGGAATCAGAGGTTACCTGGGAGGTGTAGTTCGGCAGATTTGAGAAAAAGTCCTCGTTCCCCGCATACTCGAGCTGTGTTTGTAGAGGCTTCTGGTCACCGGGGTTCCATCTGGGGGAGGCGAGATGCGGCGCCTACTCCATCTGGAACTTGCGGGTGAACTTGGCTCTTTTTGGAACCTGTTTTTTTCTTTTTTTTTTTTCCCTCCGGGATCCCGCACCCCTCCATGTGTTCTTTCTCTTATGCTTAAGGCTTCAAAGATGGCGCTGGGGGGCGGGCTGTGGGCATGACTTCCGGAATCAGAGGTTACCTGGGAGGTGTAGTTCGGCAGATTTGAGAAAAAGTCCTCGTTCCCCGCATACTCGAGCTGTGTTTGTAGAGGCTTCTGGTCACCGGGGTTCCATCTGGGGGAGGCGAGATGCGGCGCCTACTCCATCTGGAACTTGCGGGTGAACTTGGCTCTTTTTGGAACCTGTTTTTTTCTTTTTTTTTTTCCCTCCGGGATCCCGCACCCTCCATGTGTTCTTTCTCTTATGCTTAAGGCTTCAAAGATGGCGCTGGGGGGCGGGCTGTGGGCATGACTTCCGGAATCAGAGGTTACCTGGGAGGTGTAGTTCGGCAGATTTGAGAAAAAGTCCTCGTTCCCGCATACTCGAGCTGTGTTTGTAGAGGCTTCTGGTCACCGGGGTTCCATCTGGGGGGAGGCGAGATGCGGCGCCTACTCCATCTGGAACTTGCGGGTGAACTTGGCTCTTTTTGGAACCTGTTTTTTCTTTTTTTTTTTCCCTCCGGGATCCCGCACCCTCCATGTGTTCTTTCTCTTATGCTTAAGGCTTCAAAGATGGCGCTGGGGGGGCGGGCTGTGGGCATGACTTCCGGAATCAGAGGTTACCTGGGAGGTGTAGTTCGGCAGATTTGAGAAAAAGTCCTCGTTCCCGCATACTCGAGCTGTGTTTGTAGAGGCTTCTGGTCACCGGGGTTCCATCTGGGGGAGGCGAGATGCGGCGCCTACTCCATCTGGAACTTGCGGGTGAACTTGGCTCTTTTTGGAACCTGTTTTTTCTTTTTTTTTTTCCCTCCGGGATCCCGCACCCTCCATGTGTTCTTTCTCTTATGCTTAAGGCTTCAAAGATGGCGCTGGGGGGCGGGCTGTGGGCATGACTTCCGGAATCAGAGGTTACCTGGGAGGTGTAGTTCGGCAGATTTGAGAAAAAGTCCTCGTTCCCGCATACTCGAGCTGTGTTTGTAGAGGCTTCTGGTCACCGGGGTTCCATCTGGGGGAGGCGAGATGCGGCGCCTACTCCATCTGGAACTTGCGGGTGAACTTGGCTCTTTTTGGAACCTGTTTTTTCTTTTTTTTTTTTCCCTCCGGGATCCCGCACCCTCCATGTGTTCTTTCTCTTATGCTTAAGGCTTCAAAGATGGCGCTGGGGGGGCGGGCTGTGGGCATGACTTCCGGAATCAGAGGTTACCTGGGAGGTGTAGTTCGGCAGATTTGAGAAAAAGTCCTCGTTCCCGCATACTCGAGCTGTGTTTGTAGAGGGCTTCTGGTCACCGGGGTTCCATCTGGGGGAGGCGAGATGCGGCGCCTACTCCATCTGGAACTTGCGGGTGAACTTGGCTCTTTTTGGAACCTGTTTTTTCTTTTTTTTTTTCCCTCCGGGATCCCCGCACCCTCCATGTGTTCTTTCTCTTATGCTTAAGGCTTCAAAGATGGCGCTGGGGGGCGGGCTGTGGGCATGACTTCCGGAATCAGAGGTTACCTGGGAGGTGTAGTTCGGCAGATTTGAGAAAAAGTCCTCGTTCCCCGCATACTCGAGCTGTGTTTGTAGAGGCTTCTGGTCACCGGGGTTCCATCTGGGGGAGGCGAGATGCGGCGCCTACTCCATCTGGAACTTGCGGGTGAACTTGGCTCTTTTTGGAACCTGTTTTTTCTTTTTTTTTTTTCCCTCCGGGATCCCGCACCCTCCATGTGTTCTTTCTCTTATGCTTAAGGCTTCAAAGATGGCGCTGGGGGGGCGGGCTGTGGGCATGACTTCCGGAATCAGAGGTTACCTGGGAGGTGTAGTTCGGCAGATTTGAGAAAAAGTCCTCGTTCCCGCATACTCGAGCTGTGTTTGTAGAGGCTTCTGGTCACCGGGGTTCCATCTGGGGGAGGCGAGATGCGGCGCCTACTCCATCTGGAACTTGCGGGTGAACTTGGCTCTTTTTGGAACCTGTTTTTTTCTTTTTTTTTTTTCCCTCCGGGATCCCGCACCCTCCATGTGTTCTTTCTCTTATGCTTAAGGCTTCAAAGATGGCGCTGGGGGGGCGGGCTGTGGGCATGACTTCCGGAATCAGAGGTTACCTGGGAGGTGTAGTTCGGCAGATTTGAGAAAAAGTCCTCGTTCCCGCATACTCGAGCTGTGTTTGTAGAGGCTTCTGGTCACCGGGGTTCCATCTGGGGGAGGCGAGATGCGGCGCCTACTCCATCTGGAACTTGCGGGTGAACTTGGCTCTTTTTGGAACCTGTTTTTTCTTTTTTTTTTTCCCTCCGGGATCCCGCACCCTCCATGTGTTCTTTCTCTTATGCTTAAGGCTTCAAAGATGGCGCTGGGGGGCGGGCTGTGGGCATGACTTCCGGAATCAGAGGTTACCTGGGAGGTGTAGTTCGGCAGATTTGAGAAAAAGTCCTCGTTCCCGCATACTCGAGCTGTGTTTGTAGAGGCTTCTGGTCACCGGGGTTCCATCTGGGGGAGGCGAGATGCGGCGCCTACTCCATCTGGAACTTGCGGGGTGAACTTGGCTCTTTTTGGAACCTGTTTTTTCTTTTTTTTTTTTCCCTCCGGGATCCCGCACCCTCCATGTGTTCTTTCTCTTATGCTTAAGGCTTCAAAGATGGCGCTGGGGGGCGGGCTGTGGGCATGACTTCCGGAATCAGAGGTTACCTGGGAGGTGTAGTTCGGCAGATTTGAGAAAAAGTCCTCGTTCCCCGCATACTCGAGCTGTGTTTGTAGAGGCTTCTGGTCACCGGGGTTCCATCTGGGGGAGGCGAGATGCGGCGCCTACTCCATCTGGAACTTGCGGGTGAACTTGGCTCTTTTTGGAACCTGTTTTTTCTTTTTTTTTTTTCCCTCCGGGATCCCGCACCCTCCATGTGTTCTTTCTCTTATGCTTAAGGCTTCAAAGATGGCGCTGGGGGGCGGGCTGTGGGCATGACTTCCGGAATCAGAGGTTACCTGGGAGGTGTAGTTCGGCAGATTTGAGAAAAAGTCCTCGTTCCCCGCATACTCGAGCTGTGTTTGTAGAGGCTTCTGGTCACCGGGGTTCCATCTGGGGGAGGCGAGATGCGGCGCCTACTCCATCTGGAACTTGCGGGTGAACTTGGCTCTTTTTGGAACCTGTTTTTTCTTTTTTTTTTTCCCTCCGGGATCCCGCACCCTCCATGTGTTCTTTCTCTTATGCTTAAGGCTTCAAAGATGGCGCTGGGGGGCGGGCTGTGGGCATGACTTCCGGAATCAGAGGTTACCTGGGAGGTGTAGTTCGGCAGATTTGAGAAAAAGTCCTCGTTCCCGCATACTCGAGCTGTGTTTGTAGAGGCTTCTGGTCACCGGGGGTTCCATCTGGGGGAGGCGAGATGCGGCGCCTACTCCATCTGGAACTTGCGGGTGAACTTGGCTCTTTTTGGAACCTGTTTTTTCTTTTTTTTTTTCCCTCCGGGATCCCGCACCCTCCATGTGTTCTTTCTCTTATGCTTAAGGCTTCAAAGATGGCGCTGGGGGGCGGGCTGTGGGCATGACTTCCGGAATCAGAGGTTACCTGGGAGGTGTAGTTCGGCAGATTTGAGAAAAAGTCCTCGTTCCCGCATACTCGAGCTGTGTTTGTAGAGGCTTCTGGTCACCGGGGTTCCATCTGGGGGAGGCGAGATGCGGCGCCTACTCCATCTGGAACTTGCGGGTGAACTTGGCTCTTTTTGGAACCTGTTTTTTCTTTTTTTTTTTCCCTCCGGGATCCCGCACCCTCCATGTGTTCTTTCTCTTATGCTTAAGGCTTCAAAGATGGCGCTGGGGGGCGGGCTGTGGGCATGACTTCCGGAATCAGAGGTTACCTGGGAGGTGTAGTTCGGCAGATTTGAGAAAAAGTCCTCGTTCCCGCATACTCGAGCTGTGTTTGTAGAGGCTTCTGGTCACCGGGGTTCCATCTGGGGGAGGCGAGATGCGGCGCCTACTCCATCTGGAACTTGCGGGTGAACTTGGCTCTTTTTGGAACCTGTTTTTTCTTTTTTTTTTTCCCTCCGGGATCCCGCACCCTCCATGTGTTCTTTCTCTTATGCTTAAGGCTTCAAAGATGGCGCTGGGGGGGCGGGCTGTGGGCATGACTTCCGGAATCAGAGGTTACCTGGGAGGTGTAGTTCGGCAGATTTGAGAAAAAGTCCTCGTTCCCGCATACTCGAGCTGTGTTTGTAGAGGCTTCTGGTCACCGGGGTTCCATCTGGGGGAGGCGAGATGCGGCGCCTACTCCATCTGGAACTTGCGGGTGAACTTGGCTCTTTTTGGAACCTGTTTTTTCTTTTTTTTTTTTCCCTCCGGGATCCCGCACCCTCCATGTGTTCTTTCTCTTATGCTTAAGGCTTCAAAGATGGCGCTGGGGGGGCGGGCTGTGGGCATGACTTCCGGAATCAGAGGTTACCTGGGAGGTGTAGTTCGGCAGATTTGAGAAAAAGTCCTCGTTCCCCGCATACTCGAGCTGTGTTTGTAGAGGCTTCTGGTCACCGGGGTTCCATCTGGGGGAGGCGAGATGCGGCGCCTACTCCATCTGGAACTTGCGGGTGAACTTGGCTCTTTTTGGAACCTGTTTTTTCTTTTTTTTTTTTCCCTCCGGGATCCCGCACCCCTCCATGTGTTCTTTCTCTTATGCTTAAGGCTTCAAAAGATGGCGCTGGGGGGCGGGCTGTGGGCATGACTTCCGGAATCAGAGGTTACCTGGGAGGTGTAGTTCGGCAGATTTGAGAAAAAGTCCTCGTTCCCGCATACTCGAGCTGTGTTTGTAGAGGCTTCTGGTCACCGGGGTTCCATCTGGGGGAGGCGAGATGCGGCGCCTACTCCATCTGGAACTTGCGGGTGAACTTGGCTCTTTTTGGAACCTGTTTTTTCTTTTTTTTTTTCCCTCCGGGATCCCGCACCCTCCATGTGTTCTTTCTCTTATGCTTAAGGCTTCAAAGATGGCGCTGGGGGGCGGGCTGTGGGCATGACTTCCGGAATCAGAGGTTACCTGGGAGGTGTAGTTCGGCAGATTTGAGAAAAAGTCCTCGTTCCCGCATACTCGAGCTGTGTTTGTAGAGGCTTCTGGTCACCGGGGTTCCATCTGGGGGAGGCGAGATGCGGCGCCTACTCCATCTGGAACTTGCGGGTGAACTTGGCTCTTTTTGGAACCTGTTTTTTCTTTTTTTTTTTTCCCCTCCGGGATCCCGCACCCTCCATGTGTTCTTTCTCTTATGCTTAAGGCTTCAAAGATGGCGCTGGGGGGCGGGCTGTGGGCATGACTTCCGGAATCAGAGGTTACCTGGGAGGTGTAGTTCGGCAGATTTGAGAAAAAGTCCTCGTTCCCGCATACTCGAGCTGTGTTTGTAGAGGCTTCTGGTCACCGGGGTTCCATCTGGGGGAGGCGAGATGCGGCGCCTACTCCATCTGGAACTTGCGGGTGAACTTGGCTCTTTTTGGAACCTGTTTTTTTCTTTTTTTTTTTTCCCTCCGGGATCCCGCACCCCTCCATGTGTTCTTTCTCTTATGCTTAAGGCTTCAAAGATGGCGCTGGGGGGCGGGCTGTGGGCATGACTTCCGGAATCAGAGGTTACCTGGGAGGTGTAGTTCGGCAGATTTGAGAAAAAGTCCTCGTTCCCCGCATACTCGAGCTGTGTTTGTAGAGGCTTCTGGTCACCGGGGTTCCATCTGGGGGAGGCGAGATGCGGCGCCTACTCCATCTGGAACTTGCGGGTGAACTTGGCTCTTTTTGGAACCTGTTTTTTCTTTTTTTTTTTTCCCTCCGGGATCCCGCACCCTCCATGTGTTCTTTCTCTTATGCTTAAGGCTTCAAAGATGGCGCTGGGGGGGCGGGCTGTGGGCATGACTTCCGGAATCAGAGGTTACCTGGGAGGTGTAGTTCGGCAGATTTGAGAAAAAGTCCTCGTTCCCGCATACTCGAGCTGTGTTTGTAGAGGCTTCTGGTCACCGGGGTTCCATCTGGGGGAGGCGAGATGCGGCGCCTACTCCATCTGGAACTTGCGGGTGAACTTGGCTCTTTTTGGAACCTGTTTTTTCTTTTTTTTTTTCCCTCCGGGATCCCGCACCCTCCATGTGTTCTTTCTCTTATGCTTAAGGCTTCAAAGATGGCGCTGGGGGGCGGGCTGTGGGCATGACTTCCGGAATCAGAGGTTACCTGGGAGGTGTAGTTCGGCAGATTTGAGAAAAAGTCCTCGTTCCCGCATACTCGAGCTGTGTTTGTAGAGGCTTCTGGTCACCGGGGTTCCATCTGGGGGAGGCGAGATGCGGCGCCTACTCCATCTGGAACTTGCGGGTGAACTTGGCTCTTTTTGGAACCTGTTTTTTCTTTTTTTTTTTCCCTCCGGGATCCCGCACCCTCCATGTGTTCTTTCTCTTATGCTTAAGGCTTCAAAGATGGCGCTGGGGGGCGGGCTGTGGGCATGACTTCCGGAATCAGAGGTTACCTGGGAGGTGTAGTTCGGCAGATTTGAGAAAAAGTCCTCGTTCCCGCATACTCGAGCTGTGTTTGTAGAGGCTTCTGGTCACCGGGGTTCCATCTGGGGGAGGCGAGATGCGGCGCCTACTCCATCTGGAACTTGCGGGTGAACTTGGCTCTTTTTGGAACCTGTTTTTTCTTTTTTTTTTTCCCTCCGGGATCCCGCACCCCTCCATGTGTTCTTTCTCTTATGCTTAAGGCTTCAAAGATGGCGCTGGGGGGCGGGCTGTGGGCATGACTTCCGGAATCAGAGGTTACCTGGGAGGTGTAGTTCGGCAGATTTGAGAAAAAGTCCTCGTTCCCCGCATACTCGAGCTGTGTTTGTAGAGGCTTCTGGTCACCGGGGTTCCATCTGGGGGAGGCGAGATGCGGCGCCTACTCCATCTGGAACTTGCGGGTGAACTTGGCTCTTTTTGGAACCTGTTTTTTCTTTTTTTTTTT
>NW_026606479.1:0-28851 GCF_029834395.1 Sorex fumeus | reverse complement strand
CGCAGTGAATGAATGGAACATTCTGTAGTGGAGATTGCAATGATTTCTGAAATCTGGATTGTGGGGACACGAAAATGAAGAGCTGACCAGTGTTGAGTGGATAGCCTGTAAAAAGCCTCGGCTTCGAATGTGAACAGACCACTGAAAACCAGTATTGCATTACTTCGACTTTCAGCAGTGGTGTAACGAAAGCCTGCGTGGAGTGCAGATTCAGATGAATTCCAGATTCCCAGTGAATGAATGGAACATCCTGTAGTGGAGATTACAATGATTTCTGAAGGCTGGGTTGTGTGCACAGGAAAATGAGGAGCAAAACAGGTTGAGTGGATAGCCAATTGAACAGCACGACTGCGAACATGAACAGGCCTCTGAAAACCAGCATTGTTTTACTTGGACATTCACAAGTGGTGTAAGATAAATCTGCAGGTAGTGGAGATTCAGTTGAATTCCAGATTCGCAGTGAATGAATGGAACATTCTGTACTGGAGATTGTAATGATTTCTCAAGTCTGGATTGTTTGGACATGAAAATGAAGAGCTGACCACAGTTGTGTGGATACCCAGTAAAAAGCAGGGCTTAGAGTGTGAACAGACCGCTGAAAACCAGCATTGTGTTACTTGGACATTCATAAGTGGTGTAATGAAAGCCTACCTGGAGTGCAGATTCAGATGAATTCCAGATTGGCAGTGAATGAATGGAACATTCTGTACTGGCGATTCCAATGATTTCTGAAGTCTGATATTGTGGAAAAGAAAATGAAAGGCTGACCAGGTTTGAGTGGATAGACAATTGAACAGCACACTGCGAGTGTGAAAAGGCGGCTGAAAACCAGCATTGGATTACTTGGTCATTCACCAGTGCTGTAATGAAAACCTGCCTGGAGCGGAGAGTCAGATGAATTGCAGAATCGCAGTGAATGAATGGAACAGTCTGTAGTGGAGAGCCCAATGATTTCTGAAGGCTGGTTTGTGTGGAGAGGAAAATGAAGAGCTGACCAATATTGAGTGGATAGCCCATTGAACAGCACTTCTGCGAGTTGAACATGCCTCTGAAAACCAGTATTGAGTTACTTGGACATTCACCAGTGGCGTAACGAAAACCTGCCAGGAGTGGAGGTTCAGAGGAATTCCAGATTCGCAGTGAATGAATGGAACATTCTCTAGTGGTGATTCCAATGATTTCTGAAGGCTGGGTTTTGTGGACACGAGAATGTAGAGCTGAACAGGGTGGAGTGGATAGCCAAATGAACAGCACGTCTCTTAGTATGAACAGGCCACTGAAAACCAGCATTGGCTTACTTGGACATTCACAAGTGGTGTAACGATAACCCGCCGGGAGTTGAGAGTCAGATGAATTTAAGATTCGCAGTGAATGAACGGAACATTCTGTGGAGGAGATACCAATTATTTCTGAAGGTTGGGTTATGAGGACAGGAAAATGTAGAGCTGAATAGGGTTGGGTGGATAGCAAATTGAACAGCACGGCTGAGTGTGTTAGCAGGCGGCTTAAAACCAGCATTGTCTTCCTTGGACATTTACCAGTGGTGTCACGAAAACCTTCCAGGAGTGGAGACTCTGATGAATTCCAGATTCGCGTGATTGAATGGAACATTCTGTAGTGGTGATTGCCAACATTTAGGAATCTGGATAGTCTGGACAGGATATTGAAGAGCTGACCGATATTGAGTGGATAGCCAATGAACAGCACGGTTTCGAGTGTGAACAGACCACTAAGAAGCAGCATTGCATTACTTGGACATTCATCAGTGGTGTAACGAAAGCCTTCCTGGAATGCAGATTCAGAGTATTTCCAGATTCACAGTGAATGAATGGAAATTTCTGTAGTAGAGATTCCAATGATTTCTGAACGCTGGGTTGTGTGGACAGGAAAATGAAGAGCTGACTAGGTTTGACTGGATTGCCAATTGAACAGCAAGGCTGTGAGTGTGAACAGCCGCTGAAAACCAGCATTGGATTACCTGGTCATTCACCAGTGTTGTTAGGAAAATCTGCCTGGTGTGGAGAGTCAGAGGAATTCCAGATTCGCAGGGAACGAATGGAACATTCTGAAGTGGAGATAAGAATGATTTCTGAAGGCTCGGTGTGTGGAAGGAAAATCAAGAGCTAACCAGCGTTCACTGGATAGCCAATTGAACAGCACGGCTGCGAGTGTTAACACGCAGCTGAAACCAGCCTTGGGTTGCTTGGACATTCACCAGTGGTGAAACGAAAACCTGCTGGGAGTGGAGAACAAGATGAATTCAAGATTCGCCTGAATGAATGAAACATTCTGTAGTGTAGATTGCAATGGTTTCTGAGGTTTGTATTGTCTGAACTGGAAAAAGAAGAACTCACCAGTGTTGAGTCGCTAGACCGTGAACAGCACGGGTTCGAGTGTGAATAGACCGCTGAAAACCATCATTGCGTTACTTGAACATTCAGCAGTGGTGCAATGAAAACCTGCCGGGAGTGGAGATTCAGATGAATTCCAGATTCGCAGTGAATGAATGGAACATTCTCTAGTGGTGATTCCAATGATTTCTGAAGGCTGGGTTTTGTGGACACGAAAATGTAGAGCTGAACAGGGTGGAATGGATAGCCAAATGAACAGCACGTCTCGTAGTAAGAACAGGCCACTGAAAACCAGCTTTGGCTTAATTGGACATTCACAAGTGGTGTAACGAAAACCTGACGGGAGTTGAGAATTAGATGAATTTCAGATTTGCCGTCAATGAATGGAACATTCTGTGGAGGAGATACCAATTGTTTCTGAAGTTTGGGTTATGTGGACAGGAAAATGGAGCTGAAGAGGGTTGAGTGGATAGCAAATTGAACAGCACGGCTGAGAGTATGAGCAGGCCACTTAAAACCAGCATTGGCTTACTTGGATATTTACCAGTGGTGTCACGAAAACCTGCCGGGAGTGGAGATTCAGATGAATTCCAGATTCGCTGTGAATGAATGGAACATTCTGTAGTGGAGATAACAATGATTTCTCCAGTCTCTGTGGTGTGGACAGGAAAATGTAGAGCTGGCCAGGGTTGAGTGGATAGCCAATTGAACAGCACCACTGCGCTTGTGAAGAAAACACTTAAAACATTGGGTTACTTGGACATTCAACAGTGGTGTAACGAAAACCTGCCGGGAGTGGAGGTTCAGAGGAATTCCAGATTCGCAGTGAATGAATGGAACATTCTCTAGTGGAGATTCCAACGATTTCTGAAGGCTGGGTCGTGTGGAAGGAAAATCAAGAACTAATCAGGATTTAGTGGAAAGCCAATTGTATAGCATGGCTGCGAGTGTGAACATGCAGCTGAAAACCAGCATTGGGTTACTTGGACATTCATCAGTGGTGTAAGGAAAACCTGCATGGAGTGGAGAGTCAGTTGAATTCCACATTCGCAGTGAATGAATGGAACATTCTGTAGAGGAGATTCCAATGATTTCTGAAGCCTGTGTTGTGTGGACAGGAAAATGAAGAGCTGACCAGGCTTGAATCGATAGCCAAGTAAACAGCAGGGCTGCGAATATGAACAGGCCGCTGAAAACCAGCATTGGGTTACTTGGACATTCAACAGTGGTGTAATGAAAACCTGCGTGGAGTTGAGAGTCAGATGAATTCCAGATTCGCAGTGAATGAATGGAACATTCTGTAGTGGAGATAACAAAGATTTCTGAAGGCTGGTAGTGTGGTGGGACAATGAAGAGCTGAACAGGGTGGAGTGAATTGTCAATTAAACAGCACGGCTGCGAGTATGAACAGGCCTCTGAAAACCAGCATTGGCTTACTTGGACATTCACAAGTGGTGTAATGTTAACCAGGCGGGAGTGGAGAATCAGATAAACTCCAGACTCGCAGTGAATGAATGGAACATTCTGTAGTGGAGATTGCAATGATTTCTGAAATCTGGATTGTGGGGACACGAAAATGAAGAGCTGACCAGTGTTGAGTGGATAGCCTGTAAAAAGCCTCGGCTTCGAATGTGAACAGACCACTGAAAACCAGTATTGCATTACTTCGACTTTCAGCAGTGGTGTAACGAAAGCCTGCGTGGAGTGCAGATTCAGATGAATTCCAGATTCCCAGTGAATGAATGGAACATCCTGTAGTGGAGATTACAATGATTTCTGAAGGCTGGGTTGTGTGCACAGGAAAATGAGGAGCAAAACAGGTTGAGTGGATAGCCAATTGAACAGCACGACTGCGAACATGAACAGGCCTCTGAAAACCAGCATTGTTTTACTTGGACATTCACAAGTGGTGTAAGATAAATCTGCAGGTAGTGGAGATTCAGTTGAATTCCAGATTCGCAGTGAATGAATGGAACATTCTGTACTGGAGATTGCAATGATTTCTCAAGTCTGGATTGTTTGGACATGAAAATGAAGAGCTGACCACAGTTGTGTGGATACCCAGTAAAAAGCAGGGCTTAGAGTGTGAACAGACCGCTGAAAACCAGCATTGTGTTACTTGGACATTCATAAGTGGTGTAATGAAAGCCTACCTGGAGTGCAGATTCAGATGAATTCCAGATTGGCAGTGAATGAATGGAACATTCTGTACTGGCGATTCCAATGATTTCTGAAGTCTGATATTGTGGAAAAGAAAATGAAAGGCTGACCAGGTTTGAGTGGATAGACAATTGAACAGCACACTGCGAGTGTGAAAAGGCGGCTGAAAACCAGCATTGGATTACTTGGTCATTCACCAGTGCTGTAATGAAAACCTGCCTGGAGCGGAGAGTCAGATGAATTGCAGAATCGCAGTGAATGAATGGAACAGTCTGTAGTGGAGAGCCCAATGATTTCTGAAGGCTGGTTTGTGTGGAGAGGAAAATGAAGAGCTGACCAATATTGAGTGGATAGCCCATTGAACAGCACTTCTGCGAGTTGAACATGCCTCTGAAAACCAGTATTGAGTTACTTGGACATTCACCAGTGGCGTAACGAAAACCTGCCAGGAGTGGAGGTTCAGATGAATTCCAGATTCGCAGTGAATGAATGGAACATTCTCTAGTGGTGATTCCAATGATTTCTGAAGGCTGGGTTTTGTGGACACGAGAATGTAGAGCTGAACAGGGTGGAGTGGATAGCCAAATGAACAGCACGTCTCTTAGTATGAACAGGCCACTGAAAACCAGCATTGGCTTACTTGGACATTCACAAGTGGTGTAACGATAACCCGCCGGGAGTTGAGAGTCAGATGAATTTAAGATTCGCAGTGAATGAACGGAACATTCTGTGGAGGAGATACCAATTATTTCTGAAGGTTGGGTTATGAGGACAGGAAAATGTAGAGCTGAATAGGGTTGGGTGGATAGCAAATTGAACAGCACGGCTGAGTGTGTTAGCAGGCGGCTTAAAACCAGCATTGTCTTCCTTGGACATTTACCAGTGGTGTCACGAAAACCTTCCAGGAGTGGAGACTCTGATGAATTCCAGATTCGCGTGATTGAATGGAACATTCTGTAGTGGTGATTGCCAACATTTAGGAATCTGGATAGTCTGGACAGGATATTGAAGAGCTGACCGATATTGAGTGGATAGCCAATGAACAGCACGGTTTCGAGTGTGAACAGACCACTAAGAAGCAGCATTGCATTACTTGGACATTCATCAGTGGTGTAACGAAAGCCTTCCTGGAATGCAGATTCAGAGTATTTCCAGATTCACAGTGAATGAATGGAAATTTCTGTAGTAGAGATTCCAATGATTTCTGAACGCTGGGTTGTGTGGACAGGAAAATGAAGAGCTGACTAGGTTTGACTGGATTGCCAATTGAACAGCAAGGCTGTGAGTGTGAACAGCCGCTGAAAACCAGCATTGGATTACCTGGTCATTCACCAGTGTTGTTAGGAAAATCTGCCTGGTGTGGAGAGTCAGAGGAATTCCAGATTCGCAGGGAACGAATGGAACATTCTGAAGTGGAGATAAGAATGATTTCTGAAGGCTCGGTGTGTGGAAGGAAAATCAAGAGCTAACCAGCGTTCACTGGATAGCCAATTGAACAGCACGGCTGCGAGTGTTAACACGCAGCTGAAACCAGCCTTGGGTTGCTTGGACATTCACCAGTGGTGAAACGAAAACCTGCTGGGAGTGGAGAACAAGATGAATTCAAGATTCGCCTGAATGAATGAAACATTCTGTAGTGTAGATTGCAATGGTTTCTGAGGTTTGTATTGTCTGAACTGGAAAAAGAAGAACTCACCAGTGTTGAGTCGCTAGACCGTGAACAGCACGGGTTCGAGTGTGAATAGACCGCTGAAAACCATCATTGCGTTACTTGAACATTCAGCAGTGGTGCAATGAAAACCTGCCGGGAGTGGAGATTCAGATGAATTCCAGATTCGCAGTGAATGAATGGAACATTCTCTAGTGGTGATTCCAATGATTTCTGAAGGCTGGGTTTTGTGGACACGAAAATGTAGAGCTGAACAGGGTGGAATGGATAGCCAAATGAACAGCACGTCTCGTAGTAAGAACAGGCCACTGAAAACCAGCTTTGGCTTAATTGGACATTCACAAGTGGTGTAACGAAAACCTGACGGGAGTTGAGAATTAGATGAATTTCAGATTTGCCGTCAATGAATGGAACATTCTGTGGAGGAGATACCAATTGTTTCTGAAGTTTGGGTTATGTGGACAGGAAAATGGAGCTGAAGAGGGTTGAGTGGATAGCAAATTGAACAGCACGGCTGAGAGTATGAGCAGGCCACTTAAAACCAGCATTGGCTTACTTGGATATTTACCAGTGGTGTCACGAAAACCTGCCGGGAGTGGAGATTCAGATGAATTCCAGATTCGCTGTGAATGAATGGAACATTCTGTAGTGGAGATAACAATGATTTCTCCAGTCTCTGTGGTGTGGACAGGAAAATGTAGAGCTGGCCAGGGTTGAGTGGATAGCCAATTGAACAGCACCACTGCGCTTGTGAAGAAAACACTTAAAACATTGGGTTACTTGGACATTCAACAGTGGTGTAACGAAAACCTGCCGGGAGTGGAGGTTCAGAGGAATTCCAGATTCGCAGTGAATGAATGGAACATTCTCTAATGGAGATTCCAATGATTTCTGAAGGCTGGGTCGTGTGGAAGGAAAATCAAGAACTAATCAGGATTTAGTGGAAAGCCAATTGTATAGCATGGCTGCGAGTGTGAACATGCAGCTGAAAACCAGCATTGGGTTACTTGGACATTCATCAGTGGTGTAAGGAAAACCTGCATGGAGTGGAGAGTCAGTTGAATTCCACATTCGCAGTGAATGAATGGAACATTCTGTAGAGGAGATTCCAATGATTTCTGAAGCCTGTGTTGTGTGGACAGGAAAATGAAGAGCTGACCAGGCTTGAATCGATAGCCAAGTAAACAGCAGGGCTGCGAATATGAACAGGCCGCTGAAAACCAGCATTGGGTTACTTGGACATTCAACAGTGGTGTAATGAAAACCTGCGTGGAGTTGAGAGTCAGATGAATTCCAGATTCGCAGTGAATGAATGGAACATTCTGTAGTGGAGATAACAAAGATTTCTGAAGGCTGGTAGTGTGGTGGGACAATGAAGAGCTGAACAGGGTGGAGTGAATTGTCAATTAAACAGCACGGCTGCGAGTATGAACAGGCCTCTGAAAACCAGCATTGGCTTACTTGGACATTCACAAGTGGTGTAATGTTAACCAGGCGGGAGTGGAGAATCAGATAAACTCCAGACTCGCAGTGAATGAATGGAACATTCTGTAGTGGAGATTGCAATGATTTCTGAAATCTGGATTGTGGGGACACGAAAATGAAGAGCTGACCAGTGTTGAGTGGATAGCCTGTAAAAAGCCTCGGCTTCGAATGTGAACAGACCCACTGAAAACCAGTATTGCATTACTTCGACTTTCAGCAGTGGTGTAACGAAAGCCTGCGTGGAGTGCAGATTCAGATGAATTCAGATTCCCAGTGAATGAATGGAACATCCTGTAGTGGAGATTACAATGATTTCTGAAGGCTGGGTTGTGTGCACAGGAAAATGAGGAGCAAAAACAGGTTGAGTGGATAGCCAATTGAACAGCACGACTGCGAACATGAACAGGCCTCTGAAAACCAGCATTGTTTTACTTGGACATTCACAAGTGGTGTAAGATAAATCTGCAGGTAGTGGAGATTCAGTTGAATTCCAGATTCGCAGTGAATGAATGGAACATTCTGTACTGGAGATTGCAATGATTTCTCAAGTCTGGATTGTTTGGACATGAAAATGAAGAGCTGACACAGTTGTGTGGATACCCAGTAAAAAGCAGGGCTTAGAGTGTGAACAGACCGCTGAAAACCAGCATTGTGTTACTTGGACATTCATAAGTGGTGTAATGAAAGCCTACCTGGAGTGCAGATTCAGATGAATTCCAGATTGGCAGTGACATGAATGGAACATTCTGTACTGGCGATTCCAATGATTTCTGAAGTCTGATATTGTGGAAAAGAAAATGAAAGGCTGACCAGGTTTGAGTGGATAGACAATTGAACAGCACACTGCGAGTGTGAAAAGGGCGCTGAAAACCATCATTGGATTACTTGGTCATTCACCAGTGCTGTAATGAAAACCTGCCTGGAGCGGAGAGTCAGATGAATTGCAGAATCGCAGTGAATGAATGGAACAGTCTGTAGTGGAGAGCCCAATGATTTCTGAAGGCTGGTTTGTGTGGAGAGGAAAATGAAGAGCTGACCAATATTGAGTGGATAGCCCATTGAACAGCACTTCTGCGAGTTGAACATGCCTCTGAAAACCAGTATTGAGTTACTTGGACATTCACCAGTGGCGTAACGAAAACCTGCCAGGAGTGGAGGTTCAGATGAATTCCAGATTCGCAGTGAATGAATGGAACATTCTCTAGTGGTGATTCCAATGATTTCTGAAGGCTGGGTTTTGTGGACACGAGAATGTAGAGCTGAACAGGGTGGAGTGGATAGCCAAATGAACAGCACGTCTCTTAGTATGAACAGGCCACTGAAAACCAGCATTGGCTTACTTGGACATTCACAAGTGGTGTAACGATAACCCGCCGGGAGTTGAGAGTCAGATGAATTTAGATTCGCAGTGAATGAACGGAACATTCTGTGGAGGAGATACCAATTATTTCTGAAGGTTGGGTTATGAGGACAGGAAAATGTAGAGCTGAATAGGGGTTGGGTGGATAGCAAATTGAACAGCACGGCTGAGTGTGTTAGCAGGCGGCTTAAAACCAGCATTGTCTTCCTTGGACATTTACCAGTGGTGTCACGAAAACCTTCCAGGAGTGGAGACTCTGATGAATTCCAGATTCGCGTGATTGAATGGAACATTCTGTAGTGGTGATTGCCAACATTTAGGAATCTGGATAGTCTGGACAGGATATTGAAGAGCTGACCGATATTGAGTGGATAGCCAATGAACAGCACGGTTTCGAGTGTGAACAGACCACTAAGAAGCAGCATTGCATTACTTGGACATTCATCAGTGGTGTAACGAAAGCCTTCCTGGAATGCAGATTCAGAGTATTTCCAGATTCACAGTGAATGAATGGAAATTTCTGTAGTAGAGATTCCAATGATTTCTGAACGCTGGGTTGTGTGGACAGGAAAATGAAGAGCTGACTAGGTTTGACTGGATTGCCAATTGAACAGCAAGGCTGTGAGTGTGAACAGCCGCTGAAAACCAGCATTGGATTACTGGTCATTCACCAGTGTTGTTAGGAAAATCTGCCTGGTGTGGAGAGTCAGAGGAATTCCAGATTCGCAGGGAACGAATGGAACATTCTGAAGTGGAGATAAGAATGATTTCTGAAGGCTCGGTGTGTGGAAGGAAAATCAAGAGCTAACCAGCGTTCACTGGATAGCCAATTGAACAGCACGGCTGCGAGTGTTAACAGGCAGCTGAAACCAGCCTTGGGTTGCTTGGACATTCACCAGTGGTGAAACGAAAACCTGCTGGGAGTGGAGAACAAGATGAATTCAAGATTCGCCTGAATGAATGAAACATTCTGTAGTGTAGATTGCAATGGTTTCTGAGGTTTGTATTGTCTGAACTGGAAAAAGAAGAACTCACCAGTGTTGAGTCGCTAGACCGTGAACAGCACGGGTTCGAGTGTGAATAGACCGCTGAAAACCATCATTGCGTTACTTGAACATTCAGCAGTGGTGCAATGAAAACCTGCCGGGAGTGGAGATTCAGATGAATTCCAGATTCGCAGTGAATGAATGGAACATTCTCTAGTGGTGATTCCAATGATTTCTGAAGGCTGGGTTTTGTGGACACGAAAATGTAGAGCTGAACAGGGTGGAATGGATAGTCAAATGAACAGCACGTCTCGTAGTAAGAACAGGCCACTGAAAACCCAGCTTTGGCTTAATTGGACATTCACAAGTGGTGTAACGAAAACCTGACGGGAGTTGAGAATTAGATGAATTTCAGATTTGCCGTCAATGAATGGAACATTCTGTGGAGGAGATACCAATTGTTTCTGAAGTTTGGGTTATGTGGACAGGAAAATGGAGCTGAAGAGGGTTTGAGTGGATAGCAAATTGAACAGCATGGCTGAGAGTATGAGCAGGCCACTTAAAACCAGCATTGGCTTACTTGGATATTTACCAGTGGTGTCACGAAAACCTGCCGGGAGTGGAGATTCAGATGAATTCCAGATTCGCTGTGAATGAATGGAACATTCTGTAGTGGAGATAACAATGATTTCTCCAGTCTCTGTGGTGTGGACAGGAAAATGTAGAGCTGGCCAGGGTTGAGTGGATAGCCAATTGACAGCACCACTGCGCTTGTGAAGAAAACACTTAAAACATTGGGTTACTTGGACATTCAACAGTGGTGTAACGAAAAACTGCCGGGAGTGGAGGTTCAGAGGAATTCCAGATTGCCGCAGTGAATGAATGGAACATTCTCTAGTGGAGATTCCAATGATTTCTGAAGGCTGGGTCGTGTGGAAGGAAAATCAAGAACTAATCAGGATTTAGTGGAAAGCCAATTGTATAGCATGGCTGCGAGTGTGAACATGCAGCTGAAAACCAGCATTGGGTTACTTGGACATTCATCAGTGGTGTAAGGAAAACCTGCATGGAGTGGAGAGTCAGTTGAATTCCACATTCGCAGTGAATGAATGGAACATTCTGTAGAGGAGATTCCAATGATTTCTGAAGCCTGTGTTGTGTGGACAGGAAAATGAAGAGCTGACCAGGCTTGAATCGATAGCCAAGTAAACAGCAGGGCTGCGAATATGAACAGGGCCGCTGAAAACCAGCATTGGGTTACTTGGACATTCAACAGTGGTGTAATGAAAACCTGCGTGGAGTTGAGAGTCAGATGACTTCCAGATTCGCAGTGAATGAATGGAACATTCTGTAGTGGAGATAACAAAGATTTCTGAAGGCTGGTAGTGTGGTGGGACAATGAAGAGCTGAACAGGGTGGAGTGAATTGTCAATTAAACAGCACGGCTGCGAGTATGAACAGGCCTCTGAAAACCAGCATTGGCTTACTTGGACATTCACAAGTGGTGTAATGTTAACCAGGCGGGAGTGGAGAATCAGATAAACTCCAGACTCGCAGTGAATGAATGGAACATTCTGTAGTGGAGATTGCAATGATTTCTGAAATCTGGATTGTGGGGACACGAAAATGAAGAGCTGACCAGTGTTGAGTGGATAGCCTGTAAAAAGCCTCGGCTTCGAATGTGAACAGACCACTGAAAACCAGTATTGCATTACTTCGACTTTCAGCAGTGGTGTAACGAAAGCCTGCGTGGAGTGCAGATTCAGATGAATTCCAGATTCCCAGTGAATGAATGGAACATCCTGTAGTGGAGATTACAATGATTTCTGAAGGCTGGGTTGTGTGCACAGGAAAATGAGGAGCAAAACAGGTTGAGTGGATAGCCAATTGAACAGCACGACTGCGAACATGAACAGGCCTCTGAAAACCAGCATTGTTTACTTGGACATTCACAAGTGGTGTAAGATAAATCTGCAGGTAGTGGAGATTCAGTTGAATTCCAGATTCGCAGTGAATGAATGGAACATTCTGTACTGGAGATTGCAATGATTTCTCAAGTCTGGATTGTTTGGACATGAAAATGAAGAGCTGACCACAGTTGTGTGGATACCCAGTAAAAAGCAGGGCTTAGAGTGTGAACAGACCGCTGGAAAACCAGCATTGTGTTACTTGGACATTCATAAGTGGTGTAATGAAAGCCTACCTGGAGTGCAGATTCAGATGAATTCCAGATTGGCAGTGAATGAATGGAACCATTCCGTACTGGCGATTCCAATGATTTCTGAAGTCTGATATTGTGGAAAAGAAAATGAAAGGCTGACCAGGTTTGAGTGGATAGACAATTGAACAGCACACTGCGAGTGTGAAAAGGCGGCTGAAAACCAGCATTGGATTACTTGGTCACTTCACCAGTGCTGTAATGAAAACCTGCCTGGAGCGGAGAGTCAGATGAATTGCAGAATCGCATGTGAATGAATGGAACAGTCTGTAGTGGAGAGCCCAATGATTTCTGAAGGCTGGTTTGTGTGGAGAGGAAAATGAAGAGCTGACCAATATTGAGTGGATAGCCCATTGAACAGCACTTCTGCGAGTTGAACATGCCTCTGAAAACCAGTATTGAGTTACTTGGACATTCACCAGTGGCGTAACGAAAACCTGCCAGGAGTGGAGGTTCAGATGAATTCCAGATTCGCAGTGAATGAATGGAACATTCTCTAGTGGTGATTCCAATGATTTCTGAAGGCTGGGTTTTGTGGACACGAAAAATGTAGAGCTGAACAGGGTGGAGTGGATAGCCAAATGAACAGCACGTCTCTTAGTATGAACAGGCCACTGAAAACCAGCATTGGCTTACTTGGACATTCACAAGTGGTGTAACGATAACCCGCCGGGAGTTGAGAGTCAGATGAATTTAAGATTCGCAGTGAATGAACGGAACATTCTGTGGAGGAGATACCAATTATTTCTGAAGGTTGGGTTATGAGGACAGGAAAATGTAGAGCTGAACTAGGGTTGGGGTGGATAGCAAATTGAACAGCACGGCTGAGTGTGTTAGCAGGCGGCTTAAAACCAGCATTGTCTTCCATTGGACATTTACCAGTGGTGTCACGAAAACCTTCCAGGAGTGGAGACTCTGATGAATTCCAGATTCGCGTGATTGAATGGAACATTCTGTAGTGGTGATTGCCAACATTTAGGAATCTGGATAGTCTGGACAGGATATTGAAGAGCTGACCGATATTGAGTGGATAGCCAATGAACAGCACGTGTTTCGAGTGTGAACAGACCACTAAGAAGCAGCATTGCATTACTTGGACATTCATCAGTGGTGTAACGAAAGCCTTCCTGGAATGCAGATTCAGAGTATTTCCAGATTTCACAGTGAATGAATGGAAATTTCTGTAGTAGAGATTCCAATGATTTCTGAACGCTGGGTTGTGGGGACAGGAAAATGAAGAGCTGACTAGGGTTTGACTGGATTGCCAATTGAACAGCAAGGCTGTGAGTGTGAACAGCCGCTGAAAACCAGCATTGGATTACCTGGTCATTCACCAGTGTTGTTAGGAAAATCTGCCTGGTGTGGAGAGTCAGAGGAATTCCAGATTCGCAGGGAACGAATGGAACATTCTGAAGTGGAGATAAGAATGATTTCTGAAGGCTCGGTGTGTGGAAGGAAAATCAAGAGCTAACCAGCGTTCACTGGATAGCCAATTTGAACAGCACGGCTGCGTAGTGTTAACACGCAGCTGAAACCAGCCTTGGGTTGCTTGGACATTCACCAGTGGTGAAACGAAAACCTGCTGGGAGTGGAGAACAAGATGAATTCAAGATTCGCCTGAATGAATGAAACATTCTGTAGTGTAGATTGCAATGGTTTCTGAGGTTTGTATTGTCTGAACTGGAAAAAGAAGAACTCACCAGTGTTGAGTCGCTGAGACCGTGAACAGCACGGGTTCGAG
Source organism: Sorex fumeus (assembly GCF_029834395.1). Lineage (NCBI taxonomy): Eukaryota > Metazoa > Chordata > Mammalia > Eulipotyphla > Soricidae > Sorex > Sorex fumeus. The sequence continues at coordinate 14,881 of NW_026606479.1, read as the reverse complement.
TGTGAATAGACCGCTGAAAACCATCATTGCGTTACTTGAACATTCAGCAGTGGTGCAATGAAAACCTGCCGGGAGTGGAGATTCAGATGAATTCCAGATTCGCAGTGAATGAATGGAACATTCTCTAGTGGTGATTCCAATGATTTCTGAAGGCTGGGTTTTGTGGACACGAAAATGTAGAGCTGAACAGGGTGGAATGGATAGCCAAATGAACAGCACGTCTCGTAGTAAGAACAGGCCACTGAAAACCAGCTTTGGCTTAATTGGACATTCACAAGTGGTGTAACGAAAACCTGACGGGAGTTGAGAATTAGATGAATTTCAGATTTGCCGTCAATGAATGGAACATTCTGTGGAGGAGATACCAATTGTTTCTGAAGTTTGGGTTATGTGGACAGGAAAATGGAGCTGAAGAGGGTTGAGTGGATAGCAAATTGAACAGCACGGCTGAGAGTATGAGCAGGCCACTTAAAACCAGCATTGGCTTACTTGGATATGTTACCAGTGGTGTCACGAAAACCTGCCGGGAGTGGAGATTCAGATGAATTCCAGATTCGCTGTGAATGAATGGAACATTCTGTAGTGGAGATAACAATGATTTCTCCAGTCTCTGTGGTGTGGACAGGAAAATGTAGAGCTGGCCAGGGTTGAGTGGATAGCCAATTGAACAGCACCACTGCGCTTGTGAAGAAAACACTTAAAACATTGGGTTACTTGGACATTCAACAGTGGTGTAACGAAAACCTGCCGGGAGTGGAGGTTCAGAGGAATTCCAGATTCGCAGTGAATGAATGGAACATTCTCTAGTGGAGATTCCAACGATTTCTGAAGGCTGGGTCGTGTGGAAGGAAAATCAAGAACTAATCAGGATTTAGTGGAAAGCCAATTGTATATATAGCAATGGCTGCGAGTGTGAACATGCAGCTGAAAACCAGCATTGGGTTACTTGGACATTCATCAGTGGTGTAAGGAAAACCTGCATGGAGTGGAGAGTCAGTGAATTCCACATTCGCAGTGAATGAATGGAACATTCTGTAGAGGAGATTCCAATGATTCTGAAGCCTGTGTTGTGTGGACAGGAAAATGAAGAGCTGACCAGGCTTGAATCGATAGCCAAGTAAACAGCAGGGCTGCGAATATGAACAGGCCGCTGAAAACCGGCATTGGGTTACTTGGACATTCAACAGTGGTGTAATGAAAACCTGCGTGGAGTTGAGAGTCAGATGAATTCCAGATTCGCAGTGAATGAATGGAACATTCTGTAGTGGAGATAACAAAGATTTCTGAAGGCTGGTAGTGTGGTGGGACAATGAAGAGCTGAACAGGGTGGAGTGAATTGTCAATTAAAACAGCACGGCTTCGAGTATGAACAGGCCTCTGAAAACCAGCATTGCTTACTTGGACATCAACAAGTGGTGTAATGTTAACCAGGCGGGAGTGGGAGAATCAGATAAACTCCAGACTCGCAGTGAATGAATGGAACATTCTGTAGTGGAGATTGCAATGATTTCTGAAATCTGGATTGTGGGGACACGAAAATGAAGAGCTGACCAGTGTTGAGTGAATAGCCTGTAAAAAGCCTCGGCTTCGAATGTGAACAGACCACTGAAAACCAGTATTGCATTACTTCGACTTTCAGCAGTGGTGTAACGAAAGCCTGCGTGGAGTGCAGATTCAGATGAATTCCAGATTCCCAGTGAATGAATGGAACATCCTGTAGTGGAGATTACAATGATTTCAGAAGGCTGGGTTGTGTGCACAGGAAAATGAGGAGACAAAACAGGTTGAGTGGATAGCCAATTGAACAGCACGACTGCGAACATGAACAGGCCTCTGAAAACCAGCATTGTTTACTTGGACATTCACAAGTGGGTGTAAGATAAATCTGCAGGTAGTGGAGATTCAGTTGAATTCCAGATTCGCAGTGAATGAATGGAAACATTCTGTACTGGAGATTGGCAATGATTTCTCAGTCTGGATTGTTTGGACATGAAAATGAAGAGCTGACCACAGTTGTGTGGATACCCAGTAAAAAGCAGGGCTTAGAGTGGTGAACAGACCGCTGAAAACCAGCATTGTGTTACTTGGACATTCATAAGTGGTGTAATGAAAGCCTACCTGGAGTGCAGATTCAGATGAATTCCAGATTGGCAGGTGAATGAATGGAACATTCTGTACTGGCGATTCCAATGATTTCTGAAGTCTGATATTGTGGAAAAGAAAATGAAAGGCTGACCAGGTTTGAGTGGATAGACAATTGAACAGCACACTGCGAGTGTGAAAAGGCGGCTGAAAACCAGCATTGGATTACTTGGTCATTCACCAGTGCTGTAATGAAAACCTGCCTGGAGCGGAGAGTCAGATGAATTGCAGAATCGCAGTGAATGAATGGAACAGTCTGTAGTGGAGAGCCCAATGATTTCTGAAGGCTGGTTTGTGTGGAGAGGAAAATGAAGAGCTGACCAATATTGAGTGGATAGCCCATTGAACAGCACTTCTGCGAGTTGAACATGCCTCTGAAAACCAGTATTGAGTTACTTGGACATTCACCAGTGGCGTAACGAAAACCTGCCAGGAGTGGAGGTTCAGAGGAATTCCAGATTCGCAGTGAATGAATGGAACATTCTCTAGTGGTGATTCCAATGATTTCTGAAGGCTGGGTTTTGTGGACACGAAAATGTAGAGCTGAACAGGGTGGAGTGGATAGCCAAATGAACAGCACGTCTCTTAGTATGAACAGGCCACTGAAAACCAGCATTGGCTTACTTGGACATTCACAAGTGGTGTAACGATAACCCGCCGGGAGTTGAGAGTCAGATGAATTTAAGATTCGCAGTGAATGAACGGAACATTCTGTGGAGGAGATACCAATTATTTCTGAAGGTTGGGTTATGAGGACAGGAAAATGTAGAGCTGAATAGGGTTGGGTGGATAGCAAATTGAACAGCACGGCTGAGTGTGTTAGCAGGCGGCTTAAAACCAGCATTGTCTTCCTTGGACATTTACCAGTGGTGTCACGAAAACCTTCCAGGAGTGGAGACTCTGATGAATTCCAGATTCGCGTGATTGAATGGAACATTCTGTAGTGGTGATTGCCAACATTTAGGAATCTGGATAGTCTGGACAGGATATTGAAGAGCTGACCGATATTGAGTGGATAGCCAATGAACAGCACGGTTTCGAGTGTGAACAGACCACTAAGAAGCAGCATTGCATTACTTGGACATTCATCAGTGGTGTAACGAAAGCCTTCCTGGAATGCAGATTCAGAGTATTTCCAGATTCACAGTGAATGAATGGAAATTTCTGTAGTAGAGATTCCAATGATTTCTGAACGCTGGGTTGTGTGGACAGGAAAATGAAGAGCTGACTAGGTTTGACTGGATTGCCAATTGAACAGCAAGGCTGTGAGTGTGAACAGCCGCTGAAAACCAGCATTGGATTACCTGGTCATTCACCAGTGTTGTTAGGAAAATCTGCCTGGTGTGGAGAGTCAGAGGAATTCCAGATTCGCAGGGAACGAATGGAACACTCTGAAGTGGAGTTAAGAATGATTTCTGAAGGCTCGGTGTGTGGAAGGAAAATCAAGAGCTAACCAGCGTTCAATGGATAGCCAATTGAACAGCACGGCTGCGAGTGTTAACACGCAGCTGAAACCAGCCTTGGGTTGCTTGGACATTCACCAGTGGTGAAACGAAAACCTGCTGGGAGTGGAGAACAAGATGAATTCAAGATTCGCCTGAATGAATGAAACATTCTGTAGTGTAGATTGCAATGGTTTCTGAGGTTTGTATTGTCTGAACTGGAAAAAGAAGAACTCACCAGTGTTGAGTCGCTAGACCGTGAACAGCACGGGTTCGAGTGTGAATAGACCGCTGAAAACCATCATTGCGTTACTTGAACATTCAGCAGTGGTGCAATGAAAACCTGCCGGGAGTGGAGATTCAGATGAATTCCAGATTCGCAGTGAATGAATGGAACATTCTCTAGTGGTGATTCCAATGATTTCTGAAGGCTGGGTTTTGTGGACACGAAAATGTAGAGCTGAACAGGGTGGAATGGATAGCCAAATGAACAGCACGTCTCGTAGTAAGAACAGGCCACTGAAAACCAGCTTTGGCTTAATTGGACATTCACAAGTGGTGTAACGAAAACCTGACGGGAGTTGAGAATTAGATGAATTTCAGATTTGCCGTCAATGAATGGAACATTCTGTGGAGGAGATACCAATTGTTTCTGAAGTTTGGGTTATGTGGACAGGAAAATGGAGCTGAAGAGGGTTGAGTGGATAGCAAATTGAACAGCACGGCTGAGAGTATGAGCAGGCCACTTAAAACCAGCATTGGCTTACTTGGATATTTACCAGTGGTGTCACGAAAACCTGCCGGGAGTGGAGATTCAGATGAATTCCAGATTCGCTGTGAATGAATGGAACATTCTGTAGTGGAGATAACAATGATTTCTCCAGTCTCTGTGGTGTGGACAGGAAAATGTAGAGCTGGCCAGGGTTGAGTGGATAGCCAATTGAACAGCACCACTGCGCTTGTGAAGAAAACACTTAAAACATTGGGTTACTTGGACATTCAACAGTGGTGTAACGAAAACCTCCCGGGAGTGGAGGTTCAGAGGAATTCCAGATTCGCAGTGAATGAATGGAACATTCTCTAGTGGAGATTCCAACGATTTCTGAAGGCTGGGTCGTGTGGAAGGAAAATCAAGAACTAATCAGGATTTAGTGGAAAGCCAATTGTATAGCATGGCTGCGAGTGTGAACATGCAGCTGAAAACCAGCATTGGGTTACTTGGACATTCATCAGTGGTGTAAGGAAAACCTGCATGGAGTGGAGAGTCAGTTGAATTCCACATTCGCAGTGAATGAATGGAACATTCTGTAGAGGAGATTCCAATGATTTCTGAAGCCTGTGTTGTGTGGACAGGAAAATGAAGAGCTGACCAGGCTTGAATCGATAGCCAAGTAAACAGCAGGGCTGCGAATATGAACAGGCCGCTGAAAACCAGCATTGGGTTACTTGGACATTCAACAGTGGTGTAATGAAAACCTGCGTGGAGTTGAGAGTCAGATGAATTCCAGATTCGCAGTGAATGAATGGAACATTCTGTAGTGGAGATAACAAAGATTTCTGAAGGCTGGTAGTGTGGTGGGACAATGAAGAGCTGAACAGGGTGGAGTGAATTGTCAATTAAACAGCACGGCTGCGAGTATGAACAGGCCTCTGAAAACCAGCATTGGCTTACTTGGACATTCACAAGTGGTGTAATGTTAACCAGGCGGGAGTGGAGAATCAGATAAACTCCAGACTCGCGGTGAATGAATGGAACATTCTGTAGTGGAGATTGCAATGATTTCTGAAATCTGGATTGTGGGGACACGAAAATGAAGAGCTGACCAGTGTTGAGTGGATAGCCTGTAAAAAGCCTCGGCTTCGAATGTGAACAGACCACTGAAAACCAGTATTGCATTACTTCGACTTTCAGCAGTGGTGTAACGAAAGCCTGCGTGGAGTGCAGATTCAGATGAATTCCAGATTCCCAGTGAATGAATGGAACATCCTGTAGTGGAGATTACAATGATTTCTGAAGGCTGGGTTGTGTGCACAGGAAAATGAGGAGCAAAACAGGTTGAGTGGATAGCCAATTGAACAGCACGACTGCGAACATGAACAGGCCTCTGAAAACCAGCATTGTTTTACTTGGACATTCACAAGTGGTGTAAGATAAATCTGCAGGTAGTGGAGATTCAGTTGAATTCCAGATTCGCAGTGAATGAATGGAACATTCTGTACTGGAGATTGCAATGATTTCTCAAGTCTGGATTGTTTGGACATGAAAATGAAGAGCTGACCACAGTTGTGTGGATACCCAGTAAAAAGCAGGGCTTAGAGTGTGAACAGACCGCTGAAAACCAGCATTGTGTTACTTGGACATTCATAAGTGGTGTAATGAAAGCCTACCTGGAGTGCAGATTCAGATGAATTCCAGATTGGCAGTGAATGAATGGAACATTCTGTACTGGCGATTCCAATGATTTCTGAAGTCTGATATTGTGGAAAAGAAAATGAAAGGCTGACCAGGTTTGAGTGGATAGACAATTGAACAGCACACTGCGAGTGTGAAAAGGCGGCTGAAAACCAGCATTGGATTACTTGGTCATTCACCAGTGCTGTAATGAAAACCTGCCTGGAGCGGAGAGTCAGATGAATTGCAGAATCGCAGTGAATGAATGGAACAGTCTGTAGTGGAGAGCCCAATGATTTCTGAAGGCTGGTTTGTGTGGAGAGGAAAATGAAGAGCTGACCAATATTGAGTGGATAGCCCATTGAACAGCACTTCTGCGAGTTGAACATGCCTCTGAAAACCAGTATTGAGTTACTTGGACATTCACCAGTGGCGTAACGAAAACCTGCCAGGAGTGGAGGTTCAGAGGAATTCCAGATTCGCAGTGAATGAATGGAACATTCTCTAGTGGTGATTCCAATGATTTCTGAAGGCTGGGTTTTGTGGACACGAAAATGTAGAGCTGAACAGGGTGGAGTGGATAGCCAAATGAACAGCACGTCTCTTAGTATGAACAGGCCACTGAAAACCAGCATTGGCTTACTTGGACATTCACAAGTGGTGTAACGATAACCCGCCGGGAGTTGAGAGTCAGATGAATTTAAGATTCGCAGTGAATGAACGGAACATTCTGTGGAGGAGATACCAATTATTTCTGAAGGTTGGGTTATGAGGACAGGAAAATGTAGAGCTGAATAGGGTTGGGTGGATAGCAAATTGAACAGCACGGCTGAGCGTGTTAGCAGGCGGCTTAAAACCAGCATTGTCTTCCTTGGACATTTACCAGTGGTGTCACGAAAACCTTCCAGGAGTGGAGACTCTGATGAATTCCAGATTCGCGTGATTGAATGGAACATTCTGTAGTGGTGATTGCCAACATTTAGGAATCTGGATAGTCTGGACAGGATATTGAAGAGCTGACCGATATTGAGTGGATAGCCAATGAACAGCACGGTTTCGAGTGTGAACAGACCACTAAGAAGCAGCATTGCATTACTTGGACATTCATCAGTGGTGTAACGAAAGCCTTCCTGGAATGCAGATTCAGAGTATTTCCAGATTCACAGTGAATGAATGGAAATTTCTGTAGTAGAGATTCCAATGATTTCTGAACGCTGGGTTGTGTGGACAGGAAAATGAAGAGCTGACTAGGTTTGACTGGATTGCCAATTGAACAGCAAGGCTGTGAGTGTGAACAGCCGCTGAAAACCAGCATTGGATTACCTGGTCATTCACCAGTGTTGTTAGGAAAATCTGCCTGGTGTGGAGAGTCAGAGGAATTCCAGATTCGCAGGGAACGAATGGAACATTCTGAAGTGGAGATAAGAATGATTTCTGAAGGCTCGGTGTGTGGAAGGAAAATCAAGAGCTAACCAGCGTTCACTGGATAGCCAATTGAACAGCACGGCTGCGAGTGTCAACACGCAGCTGAAACCAGCCTTGGGTTGCTTGGACATTCACCAGTGGTGAAACGAAAACCTGCTGGGAGTGGAGAACAAGATGAATTCAAGATTCGCCTGAATGAATGAAACATTCTGTAGTGTAGATTGCAATGGTTTCTGAGGTTTGTATTGTCTGAACTGGAAAAAGAAGAACTCACCAGTGTTGAGTCGCTAGACCGTGAACAGCACAGGTTCGAGTGTGAATAGACCGCTGAAAACCATCATTGCGTTACTTGAACATTCAGCAGTGGTGCAATGAAAACCTGCCGGGAGTGGAGATTCAGATGAATTCCAGATTCGCAGTGAATGAATGGAACATTCTCTAGTGGTGATTCCAATGATTTCTGAAGGCTGGGTTTTGTGGACACGAAAATGTAGAGCTGAACAGGGTGGAATGGATAGCCAAATGAACAGCACGTCTCGTAGTAAGAACAGGCCACTGAAAACCAGCTTTGGCTTAATTGGACATTCACAAGTGGTGTAACGAAAACCTGACGGGAGTTGAGAATTAGATGAATTTCAGATTTGCCGTCAATGAATGGAACATTCTGTGGAGGAGATACCAATTGTTTCTGAAGTTTGGGTTATGTGGACAGGAAAATGGAGCTGAAGAGGGTTGAGTGGATAGCAAATTGAACAGCACGGCTGAGAGTATGAGCAGGCCACTTAAAACCAGCATTGGCTTACTTGGATATTTACCAGTGGTGTCACGAAAACCTGCCGGGAGTGGAGATTCAGATGAATTCCAGATTCGCTGTGAATGAATGGAACATTCTGTAGTGGAGATAACAATGATTTCTCCAGTCTCTGTGGTGTGGACAGGAAAATGTAGAGCTGGCCAGGGTTGAGTGGATAGCCAATTGAACAGCACCACTGCGCTTGTGAAGAAAACACTTAAAACATTGGGTTACTTGGTCATTCAACAGTGGTGTAACGAAAACCTGCCGGGAGTGGAGGTTCAGAGGAATTCCAGATTCGCAGTGAATGAATGGAACATTCTCTAGTGGAGATTCCAACGATTTCTGAAGGCTGGGTCGTGTGGAAGGAAAATCAAGAACTAATCAGGATTTAGTGGAAAGCCAATTGTATAGCATGGCTGCGAGTGTGAACATGCAGCTGAAAACCAGCATTGGGTTACTTGGACATTCATCAGTGGTGCAAGGAAAACCTGCATGGAGTGGAGAGTCAGTTGAATTCCACATTCGCAGTGAATGAATGGAACATTCTGTAGAGGAGATTCCAATGATTTCTGAAGCCTGTGTTGTGTGGACAGGAAAATGAAGAGCTGACCAGGCTTGAATCGATAGCCAAGTAAACAGCAGGGCTGCGAATATGAACAGGCCGCTGAAAACCGGCATTGGGTTACTTGGACATTCAACAGTGGTGTAATGAAAACCTGCGTGGAGTTGAGAGTCAGATGAATTCCAGATTCGCAGTGAATGAATGGAACATTCTGTAGTGGAGATAACAAAGATTTCTGAAGGCTGGTAGTGTGGTGGGACAATGAAGAGCTGAACAGGGTGGAGTGAATTGTCAATTAAACAGCACGGCTGCGAGTATGAACAGGCCTCTGAAAACCAGCATTGGCTTACTTGGACATTCACAAGTGGTGTAATGTTAACCAGGCGGGAGTGGAGAATCAGATAAACTCCAGACTCGCAGTGAATGAATGGAACATTCTGTAGTGGAGATTGCAATGATTTCTGAAATCTGGATTGTGGGGACACGAAAATTAAGAGCTGACCAGTGTTGAGTGGATAGCCTGTAAAAAGCCTCGGCTTCGAATGTGAACAGACCACTGAAAACCAGTATTGCATTACTTCGACTTTCAGCAGTGGTGTAACGAAAGCCTGCGTGGAGTGCAGATTCAGATGAATTCCAGATTCCCAGTGAATGAATGGAACATCCTGTAGTGGAGATTACAATGATTTCTGAAGGCTGGGTTGTGTGCACAGGAAAATGAGGAGCAAAACAGGTTGAGTGGATAGCCAATTGAACAGCACGACTGCGAACATGAACAGGCCTCTGAAAACCAGCATTGTTTTACTTGGACATTCACAAGTGGTGTAAGATAAATCTGCAGGTAGTGGAGATTCAGTTGAATTCCAGATTCGCAGTGAATGAATGGAACATTCTGTACTGGAGATTGCAATGATTTCTCAAGTCTGGATTGTTTGGACATGAAAATGAAGAGCTGACCACAGTTGTGTGGATACCCAGTAAAAAGCAGGGCTTAGAGTGTGAACAGACCGCTGAAAACCAGCATTGTGTTACTTGGACATTCATAAGTGGTGTAATGAAAGCCTACCTGGAGTGCAGATTCAGATGAATTCCAGATTGGCAGTGAATGAATGGAACATTCTGTACTGGCGATTCCAATGATTTCTGAAGTCTGATATTGTGGAAAAGAAAATGAAAGGCTGACCAGGTTTGAGTGGATAGACAATTGAACAGCACACTGCGAGTGTGAAAAGGCGGCTGAAAACCAGCATTTGATTACTTGGTCATTCACCAGTGCTGTAATGAAAACCTGCCTGGAGCGGAGAGTCAGATGAATTGCAGAATCGCAGTGAATGAATGGAACAGTCTGTAGTGGAGAGCCCAATGATTTCTGAAGGCTGGTTTGTGTGGAGAGGAAAATGAAGAGCTGACCAATATTGAGTGGATAGCCCATTGAACAGCACTTCTGCGAGTTGAACATGCCTCTGAAAACCAGTATTGAGTTACTTGGACATTCACCAGTGGCGTAACGAAAACCTGCCAGGAGTGGAGGTTCAGAGGAATTCCAGATTCGCAGTGAATGAATGGAACATTCTCTAGTGGTGATTCCAATGATTTCTGAAGGCTGGGTTTTGTGGACACGAGAATGTAGAGCTGAACAGGGTGGAGTGGATAGCCAAATGAACAGCACGTCTCTTAGTATGAACAGGCCACTGAAAACCAGCATTGGCTTACTTGGACATTCACAAGTGGTGTAACGATAACCCGCCGGGAGTTGAGAGTCAGATGAATTTAAGATTCGCAGTGAATGAACGGAACATTCTGTGGAGGAGATACCAATTATTTCTGAAGGTTGGGTTATGAGGACAGGAAAATGTAGAGCTGAATAGGGTTGGGTGGATAGCAAATTGAACAGCACGGCTGAGTGTGTTAGCAGGCGGCTTAAAACCAGCATTGTCTTCCTTGGACATTTACCAGTGGTGTCACGAAAACCTTCCAGGAGTGGAGACTCTGATGAATTCCAGATTCGCGTGATTGAACGGAACATTCTGTAGTGGTGATTGCCAACATTTAGGAATCTGGATAGTCTGGACAGGATATTGAAGAGCTGACCGATATTGAGTGGATAGCCAATGAACAGCACGGTTTCGAGTGTGAACAGACCACTAAGAAGCAGCATTGCATTACTTGGACATTCATCAGTGGTGTAACGAAAGCCTTCCTGGAATGCAGATTCAGAGTATTTCCAGATTCACAGTGAATGAATGGAAATTTCTGTAGTAGAGATTCCAATGATTTCTGAACGCTGGGTTGTGTGGACAGGAAAATGAAGAGCTGACTAGGTTTGACTGGATTGCCAATTGAACAGCAAGGCTGTGAGTGTGAACAGCCGCTGAAAACCAGCATTGGATTACCTGGTCATTCACCAGTGTTGTTAGGAAAATCTGCCTGGTGTGGAGAGTCAGAGGAATTCCAGATTCGCAGGGAACGAATGGAACACTCTGAAGTGGAGATAAGAATGATTTCTGAAGGTTCGGTGTGTGGAAGGAAAATCAAGAGCTAACCAGCGTTCACTGGATAGCCAATTGAACAGCACGGCTGCGAGTGTTAACACGCAGCTGAAACCAGCCTTGGGTTGCTTGGACATTCACCAGTGGTGAAACGAAAACCTGCTGGGAGTGGAGAACAAGATGAATTCAAGATTCGCCTGAATGAATGAAACATTCTGTAGTGTAGATTGCAATGGTTTCTGAGGTTTGTATTGTCTGAACTGGAAAAAGAAGAACTCACCAGTGTTGAGTCGCTAGACCGTGAACAGCACGGGTTCGAGTGTGAATAGACCGCTGAAAACCATCATTGCGTTACTTGAACATTCAGCAGTGGTGCAATGAAAACCTGCCGGGAGTGGAGATTCAGATGAATTCCAGATTCGCAGTGAATGAATGGAACATTCTCTAGTGGTGATTCCAATGATTTCTGAAGGCTGGGTTTTGTGGACACGAAAATGTAGAGCTGAACAGGGTGGAATGGATAGCCAAATGAACAGCACGTCTCGTAGTAAGAACAGGCCACTGAAAACCAGCTTTGGCTTAATTGGACATTCACAAGTGGTGTAACGAAAACCTGACGGGAGTTGAGAATTAGATGAATTTCAGATTTGCCGTCAATGAATGGAACATTCTGTGGAGGAGATACCAATTGTTTCTGAAGTTTGGGTTATGTGGACAGGAAAATGGAGCTGAAGAGGGTTGAGTGGATAGCAAATTGAACAGCACGGCTGAGAGTATGAGCAGGCCACTTAAAACCAGCATTGGCTTACTTGGATATTTACCAGTGGTGTCACGAAAACCTGCCGGGAGTGGAGATTCAGATGAATTCCAGATTCGCTGTGAATGAATGGAACATTCTGTAGTGGAGATAACAATGATTTCTCCAGTCTCTGTGGTGTGGACAGGAAAATGTAGAGCTGGCCAGGGTTGAGTGGATAGCCAATTGAACAGCACCACTGCGCTTGTGAAGAAAACACTTAAAACATTGGGTTACTTGGACATTCAACAGTGGTGTAACGAAAACCTGCCGGGAGTGGAGGTTCAGAGGAATTCCAGATTCGCAGTGAATGAATGGAACATTCTCTAGTGGAGATTCCAACGATTTCTGAAGGCTGGGTCGTGTGGAAGGAAAATCAAGAACTAATCAGGATTTAGTGGAAAGCCAATTGTATAGCATGGCTGCGAGTGTGAACATGCAGCTGAAAACCAGCATTGGGTTACTTGGACATTCATCAGTGGTGTAAGGAAAACCTGCATGGAGTGGAGAGTCAGTTGAATTCCACATTCGCAGTGAATGAATGGAACATTCTGTAGAGGAGATTCCAATGATTTCTGAAGCCTGTGTTGTGTGGACAGGAAAATGAAGAGCTGACCAGGCTTGAATCGATAGCCAAGTAAACAGCAGGGCTGCGAATATGAACAGGCCGCTGAAAACCAGCATTGGGTTACTTGGACATTCAACAGTGGTGTAATGAAAACCTGCGTGGAGTTGAGAGTCAGATGAATTCCAGATTCGCAGTGAATGAATGGAACATTCTGTAGTGGAGATAACAAAGATTTCTGAAGGCTGGTAGTGTGGTGGGACAATGAAGAGCTGAACAGGGTGGAGTGAATTGTCAATTAAACAGCACGGCTGCGAGTATGAACAGGCCTCTGAAAACCAGCATTGGCTTACTTGGACATTCACAAGTGGTGTACTGTTAACCAGGCGGGAGTGGAGAATCAGATAAACTCCAGACTCGCGGTGAATGAATGGAACATTCTGTAGTGGAGATTGCAATGATTTCTGAAATCTGGATTGTGGGGACACGAAAATGAAGAGCTGACCAGTGTTGAGTGGATAGCCTGTAAAAAGCCTCGGCTTCGAATGTGAACAGACCACTGAAAACCAGTATTGCATTACTTCGACTTTCAGCAGTGGTGTAACGAAAGCCTGCGTGGAGTGCAGATTCAGATGAATTCCAGATTCCCAGTGAATGAATGGAACATCCTGTAGTGGAGATTACAATGATTTCTGAAGGCTGGGTTGTGTGCACAGGAAAATGAGGAGCAAAACAGGTTGAGTGGATAGCCAATTGAACAGCACGACTGCGAACATGAACAGGCCTCTGAAAACCAGCATTGTTTTACTTGGACATTCACAAGTGGTGTAAGATAAATCTGCAGGTAGTGGAGATTCAGTTGAATTCCAGATTCGCAGTGAATGAATGGAACATTCTGTACTGGAGATTGCAATGATTTCTCAAGTCTGGATTGTTTGGACATGAAAATGAAGAGCTGACCACAGTTGTGTGGATACCCAGTAAAAAGCAGGGCTTAGAGTGTGAACAGACCGCTGAAAACCAGCATTGTGTTACTTGGACATTCATAAGTGGTGTAATGAAAGCCTACCTGGAGTGCAGATTCAGATGAATTCCAGATTGGCAGTGAATGAATGGAACATTCTGTACTGGCGATTCCAATGATTTCTGAAGTCTGATATTGTGGAAAAGAAAATGAAAGGCTGACCAGGTTTGAGTGGATAGACAATTGAACAGCACACTGCGAGTGTGAAAAGGCGGCTGAAAACCAGCATTGGATTACTTGGTCATTCACCAGTGCTGTAATGAAAACCTGCCTGGAGCGGAGAGTCAGATGAATTGCAGAATCGCAGTGAATGAATGGAACAGTCTGTAGTGGAGAGCCCAATGATTTCTGAAGGCTGGTTTGTGTGGAGAGGAAAATGAAGAGCTGACCAATATTGAGTGGATAGCCCATTGAACAGCACTTCTGCGAGTTGAACATGCCTCTGAAAACCAGTATTGAGTTACTTGGACATTCACCAGTGGCGTAACGAAAACCTGCCAGGAGTGGAGGTTCAGAGGAATTCCAGATTCGCAGTGAATGAATGGAACATTCTCTAGTGGTGATTCCAATGATTTCTGAAGGCTGGGTTTTGTGGACACGAAAATGTAGAGCTGAACAGGGTGGAGTGGATAGCCAAATGAACAGCACGTCTCTTAGTATGAACAGGCCACTGAAAACCAGCATTGGCTTACTTGGACATTCACAAGTGGTGTAACGATAACCCGCCGGGAGTTGAGAGTCAGATGAATTTAAGATTCGCAGTGAATGAACGGAACATTCTGTGGAGGAGATACCAATTATTTCTGAAGGTTGGGTTATGAGGACAGGAAAATGTAGAGCTGAATAGGGTTGGGTGGATAGCAAATTGAACAGCACGGCTGAGTGTGTTAGCAGGCGGCTTAAAACCAGCATTGTCTTCCTTGGACATTTACCAGTGGTGTCACGAAAACCTTCCAGGAGTGGAGACTCTGATGAATTCCAGATTCGCGTGATTGAATGGAACATTCTGTAGTGGTGATTGCCAACATTTAGGAATCTGGATAGTCTGGACAGGATATTGAAGAGCTGACCGATATTGAGTGGATAGCCAATGAACAGCACGGTTTCGAGTGTGAACAGACCACTAAGAAGCAGCATTGCATTACTTGGACATTCATCAGTGGTGTAACGAAAGCCTTCCTGGAATGCAGATTCAGAGTATTTCCAGATTCACAGTGAATGAATGGAAATTTCTGTAGTAGAGATTCC
>NW_026606478.1:15000-23131 GCF_029834395.1 Sorex fumeus | reverse complement strand
GTTCGCGATGGGCCCAAGGGTGTGTGTGTCTGTGTGTGTGTGTGTTCGTGATGGCCAAGGGTGTGTGTGTCTGTGTGTGTGTGTTCGCGATGGCCAAGGGTGTGTGTGTCTGTGTGAGTGTGTGTGTGTTCGCGATGGCCAAGGGTGTGTGTGTCTGTGTGTGTGTGTGTGTTCGCGATGGCCAAGGGTGTGTGTGTCTGTGTGTGTGTGTGTGTTCGCGATGGCCAAGGGTGTGTGTGTCTGTGTGTGTGTGTGTGTTCGCGATGGCCAAGGGTGTGTGTGTGTGTGTGTGTGTGTGTTCGCGATGGCCAAGGGTGTGTGTGTCTGTGTGTGTGTGTGTGTGCGTGTGTGTGTGGTACTCACAGCCTCCGCCGCCACCATCGAGGGCATCCGCCAAGTTCAAGTCCACTGCAAGAGGCAAAGAAGGGTCATCGCGGCGAGTCAAGGGCCAGTCAGAGGTCTGGGCTGGACCCCACCACCGGGAGTGACCGGGAGACGTTTCCCTTTTTTGGTGGGTGCGGTGTCACACCCAGAGATGCTCGGGGGTCCCTCCTGGCTCTGCACTCAGGAATGATGCTCAGGGGTTACTCCTGGCTCTGCACTCAGGAATGACTCCTGGCGGTGCTCGGGGGACCCTAGGGGATGCCAGGGATCGAACCCGGACGGCCGCGTGCAAGGCCAACGCCCTCCCCAATGGGCTATCACTCCAGCCCCTCTCTCTTCCTTCCTTCCTTCCTTCCTTTTCCTTCCTTCCTTCCTTCCTTCCATCCTTCCTTCCCTCCTTCCTTCCTTTTCTTCCTTCTCTTCCTTCCTTCCTTCCCTCCTTCCTTTTCTTCCTTCCCTTCCTTCCTTCCTTCCCTCCTTCCTTCCTTTTCTTCCTTCTCTTCCTTCCTTCCTTCCTTCCTTCCTTCCTTCCTTCCCTCCTTCCTTTTTCCTTCCTTCTCTTCCTTCCTTCCTTCCCTCCTTCCTTCCTTTTCTTCCTTCTCTTCCTTCCTTCCCTCCTTCCTTTTCTTCCTTCTCTTCCTTCCTTCCTTCCCTCCTTCCTTCCTTTTCTTCCTTCTCTTCCTTCCTTCCTTCCCTCCTTCCTTCTCTTCCTTCCTTCCTTCCTTCCTTCTCCTTCCTTCCTTCCTTCCCTCCTTCCTTCTCTTCCTTCCGTCCTTCCGTCCTTCTTTCCTTCCTTCCTTCCTGTCTCCCTCCCTCCCTTCCTCTTTTTCTTTCTTTCTTTCCTTCTTTCTTTCTTTCTTTCTTTCTTTCTTTCTTTCTTTCTTTCTTTCTTTCTTCTTTTCTTTCCTTCCTTCTTCCCTCCCTCCCTCCCTCCCTCCCTCCCTCCCTCCCTTCTTTTCCTTCCTTCCTTCTTTCCTTCCTCCCTTCCTTCCTTCCCTTTCATTTTCTGGTTTTTTGGGTCCCACCCGGCAACGCTCAGGGCTTCCTCCTGGCTCTGCACTCAGCAATGACTCCTGGCGGTGCTCCGGGGACCCTCGGGGATGCTGGGAATCGAACCCAGGTCGGCCGCGTGCCAGGCAGATTGCCCTCCCCGCTGGGCTATCATCACTCCAGCCCCAAGTGGCAGTTCCTGTAGGAACTGTGGCCCACTCCTGCACGGCCCAGGCAGCTGGCGGGCACGGTGCCCCGTCCCGGATGCGTGCACACCGCAACAACCCGGTGTGCGTCTCACCTCCACCGCTGGGTTTCTTGGGGGGCTTCGGAGTGGCCTTGTCGTTGCCTGCAGAGCGAAGAGACCGGCGTGAGGCCACACGTGTCGCGCCCGCTTCCGAGCCTGCACACTCGGAACTCGCTTCCACGGTCCCCCGTGGCCAAGGGCGTGGCACGGCTGTCAATGCCGCCCACGTGCCCACCACACCCGGGCAGAGACTCTGGGAAGACGAGGAGGAGGAGGAGGAGGAGGAGGAGGAGGAAGACACACACACAGAGACACAGACACACACAGATGCACAGACACGCACACGCGCAGACACACACGTCCGCAGATGAACACACACAGGCACACACAGATGCAGAGACACGCACACACACAGACATACACGTACGCAGATGCACACACGCAGACACACATGTACGCAGATGCACACATACAGGCGCACACACACACAGACACACACAGATGCACAGACACGCACACACACAGACACACACAGATGCACACACGCGCACACACACAGGCACACACACAGACACACACAGATGCACAGACATGCACACACACAGACACACATACGCAGATGCACACACACAGGCACACCCACACAGACACACACAGATGCACAGACACGCAGACACACAGACACACACGTCCACAGATGCACACACACAGGCACACACACAGATGCACAGACACGCACACACACAGACACACACATACACAGATGCACACACACAGGAACAAACACACAGATGCTCAGACACGCACACACACAGACACACACAGATGCACAGACATGCACACACACAGACACACATACGCAGATGCACACACACAGGCACACCCACACAGACACACACAGATGCACAGACACGCACACAGACACACACGTCCACAGATGCACACACAGGCACACACACAGATGCACAGACACGCACACACAGACACACACATACACAGATGCACACACACAGAAACAAACACACAGATGCTCAGACACGCACACACACAGACACACACACAGGCACACACACAGAGACACACACAGATGCACAGACACGCACACACACAGACACACACGTCCGCAGATGTACACACATAGGCACACACACATGCGCACGCACGCACACACATGAACACACAGATGCATACATGTGCACGCACAGACACACACAGGTTACACACATGCACATACGCATGAACACACATGCACACACATGCACACACTGACGCACACATGCACACACGGACGCTCACGGAGAGCACACGTGCACATACATGCATACATAGACACACACATAGACACACAAACACATGCACACACAGACACACACATATACATACGCATACACAGACACACACAATCACATACAGACACACACACGTACATGTGCACAGACACACACGCACACAGAGATGCACACGCACACACTTAGACACACACATGCAGAAACACACAAATGCACCTGTAGATGCGCACACACGCACACAACATATACACACATGCACACACAGACGCACACAATCACATACAGACACACACATGTACGTACACATAGACACACACGCACACACAGACACATACAGAGGTACGCACGTGCACACTTAGACGCGCACATGCAGAAACACACAAAGGCACATGCAGATGCAGACACACAGGCACACAACGTATACACACATGCACACACAGATGCACACAGTTCCACACACACCTATGCGCGCAGAGACACAGAGACACACACACAGAGGTCCCTGCCTTCGGGTGGATAAAACCCGAGAGTTCACCCCCTTGGAGGGGAAGCCATGGCGCCCGCCAGAGACAGCCGGTCTCCGTGACGACGGTTGTTCAGTGAACAACAACAACAGCACACGAGTCACAGATTCTGAGAGCCGCAAGGGCCCCTCATGGCGGGCGTCAGGCACAGTAGCAGAAGCCCAGGACGCCACCTCCCTAAGAACCTTCCGGGCTGCTCCCCTGGACCCCCGGGGCCAGCACCACCACCCAGTACCCCCGGCCCCCGGCTCTCCCCCCTTCCCCGGCCCCTCCCCGGTTCACCGAATCCGATGCCCGCCCCACCCCCCGGGACACAGTGCTCGGACAAGACTCCCTGCAAAGTACTCACCGTCTTCCACAGCATCCGCCAAATCAAAGTCGTCTTCTAGGAGAGAAAGAGGCACAGGTCAGACGACGGGTGGACACGCAACCCCCGCCGGGGGCGACGGAGGAGGACCAAGGCCGGCGACACGGCGACCACCCAGGCCAGGTCCTCGACACCCACGGGTCTGCCGGTGGCACCCAAGGATCCCGACGCCACGGCTCAGCCGCCGAACGGGGCGGGGCCCTGAGGAAGGGCAAAGGCCCAGGAACCAGGAAGGGACGGAGGGAGGGAGGGAGGGAGGGAGGGAGGGAGGAGAGGAAGGAAGGAAGGAAGGAAGGAAGGAAGGAAGGAAGGAAGAAAGGGAAGGAAGGAAAGGAGAAAGAAAGAAAGAAAGAAAGAAAGAAAGAAGGAAGGAAGGAAGGAAGGAAGGAAGGAGAGAAGAAGGGAAGGGAGGGGGAGGGAGGAAGAAAGGAACAAAGGAAGGAAAAGAGAGAGGAAGGGAAGGAGGAAGGGAGGAAGAGAGGAAGGAAGAAAGGAAGGAAGGAAGAGAAAAAGAGAAAGGAAGGAAGGGAGGGAAAAAGAAAAAGAGCGAAAGGATGAAAGAAAGAGGAATAGAAGGAGCAAGGACGGAAGGAAAGAAGGAAGGAGGGAGGGAGGGCAGGAGGGAAGAAAGAAGGTAGGAAGAAAGGAAGGGAGGGAGGAAGTAAAGAAAGGGAAGGATGGAAGGAAGGAAGGAACAAAGGAAGAAAGGAAAGAAAGAAGGAAGGAAAGAAAGAAGAAAGGGAGGGAAGGAGGAACGAAGGGAGAGACAGAGGGAGGAAGGGAGGGATGGAGGAAAGGAAGGGAGGAAAGAAGGAAGGAAGGAAGGAGAGAAAGACAGAAAGGAAGAGAGGAAGGAAGGAAGGAAGGAAGGAAGGAGAGAAAGACAGAAAGGAAGAGAGGAAGGAAGGAAGGAAGGAAGGAAGGAAGGAAGGAAGGAAGAAGGAAGGAAGGAGGGAAGGAAGGAAGGGAAGGAAGGAAGGAAGGAAGGAGAGAAAGAAAGGAAAAGAGGAAGGAAGGTGGAAAGAAGGAAGGAAGGAAGGGAAAGGAAGGAAGGAAGGAAGGAAGGAGAGAAAGACAGAAAGGAAGAGAGGAAGGAAGGAAGGAAGGAGAGAAAGACAGAAAGGAAGAGAGGAAGGAAGGAAGGAAGGAAGGAAGGAGAGAAAGACAGAAAGGAAGAGAGGAAGGAAGGAAGGAAGGAGAGAAAGACAGAAAGGAAGAGAGGAAGGAAGGAAGGAAGGAGAGAAAGACAGAAAGGAAGAGAGGAAGGAAGGAAGGAAGGAGAGAAAGACAGAAAGGAAGAGAGGAAGGAAGGAAGGAAGGAAGGAAAGAAGGAAGGAAGGAAGGAAGGAAGGAAGGAAGGAAGGAAGGAAGGAAGGGAAAGGGAGGAAGGAAACCCGGGCGCCCCCGCTCCCAGCTGGGACCCTGCCCCCAGGGTCCATCCCCGTTTCCTTAATGAACCCGCTCCCGGCTGGTCACCTCCCTGGGGACTCCGGCCACCCAGTAGCCAGCAGGAAACACCCGGCCCCAAGGACGGACGGATGGACGGACGGACGCTGGCTGGACACACACACACTCGCCGGCCACCCGCTCCCCTCCTGGGCTCACGGGCGCCCGGAATTTTGCCTCCGCCGGGACCCTGGCGGAAAAGGCCGGTGCCTGGATTCGCTTTGGGTGTGTGTCACTGTGGGCAGGCTGGATGGAGGGACGGGGGGAGGGAGGGAGGGCGTCCACCCCGCCCTGGCCCGCAACCTGACCATGAGTCACCCTCCGCACTGGTCACTCTGGACAAAACAACCTCGTCCACAGCACGTGGGAGCCTCTGGGGACGCGGGCCAGGGTAGGGGAGCCCGTCCCAGCGCACCCACGGCAGGGACACAGGTACAGGACGGGCCAGGAGGCTCTGCTGTCCCGTGTCCCTTCCTCTTTGGGGTCCTGGACCCAGGCAGGGACAGGGACCGTCCGGACGATGCAGACGGTCACGGTACACTGTAGCACTGTGGCACTGTCCTCCCGTGGTTCATCGATCGGCTCGAGCGGGCACCAGGCACGTCTCCACGGTGAGACTCGTGGTGACTGTGTTTGGCATCGCGTAGACGCCACGGGGAGCTGGCCAGGCTCTGCCACTGTGCGGGCGGGATCCTCTCGGGAGCTTGCCAAGAGGCTCTCCGAGAGGGGCAGGGGAATCGAACCCGGGTCGGCCGCGTGCCAGGCCAACGCCCTCCCCGCTGTGCTGTCACTCCAGCCCTCAGTCACAGTGCATCAGAGGAAAAAAATAATAATAATAAAACAGGGAACAGAGAACAGGAATTCCCCCAGCAGAAGTTTCTGAGTCACAACCGGAGCTCGGGACTGCGGGCAGCTCGGGGTGGCGTCTCCCTGACAACCAAATAATTAAACAAACAAAACAAACCAAAAAATAAATAAATAAATAAAAAACAGGTATCGAGCGTCACGCGACGGCCCGCTGCAAACAACGCGTCCAGTGTCCAGTAACTAAACACTTAGGGTCACAGTGCAGGGAGGGAGAGAGAGAGAGCGCAGTGGGCAGGGCATTGGCCTGGCACACAGCCCACCCGGGTTCCATCCCTGGCATCCCTGAGGATCACCAGAACTGACCCGTTAGCGCAGAGCCAGGAGGAAGCCCTGGCACTGTGACACTCCCAACCCCCTCAGACTCCCAAAATATACAGTGAAAATTAAGATCTCGAACTAACACTAAAAAAAAAAAAAATAATAAAATCTGCACGCAATGCAGGACAATAAAAAAATAAAATCTGGGTATAAAAAATAAATAAAATCTGCACGCAATGCAGGACAATAAAAAAATAAAATCTGGATATAAAAAAATAAAATCTTCACGCAATGCAGGACAATAAAAAATAAAATAATCTGGATATAAAAAATAAAATCTGCACGCAATGCAGGACAATAAAAAACATATGTGCATAGCACCGTGGGGAGGGCATTGGCCTGACACGCGGCCGACCCGGGTTCGATTCCCAGCATCCCACAGGGTCCCCCGAGCACCGCCAGGAGTCATTCCTGCGTGCAGAGCCAGGAGGGACCCCTGAACATCGCCGGGTGGGACCCAAAAAGCAAAAAAAGGGCGTGAGACCCCGGCCAGATTCCTCAGTACCACAAAATAAACAAAATAACCCAAAGGAGACCAAAAAAGAAAAGAAAAAAAGGAAAAAATCAGGCCAGAAATAAATAAGGGAGAAATACGGAGAACTGAGAGTCGTCCGTTCTGGAACTGCGACGCCTGATCATTGATTGATTGATCCCTGGCCCTTGTGCGATAGAAAGAAGCGCCGGTCATCGATAAGCCGGAGCTCGGCAACGAGGGGGACGGTCACATACATGCGTTCACTTGCCCATTGCTGGCGGGAATCAATTGCATTTTAATTGCATTTAAATTTGAATTTAGACTTCAATTTGAATGCAGTGAAATGGCATTGAAATGCGGAAGCCGGAGCCTTTGCAGGTAATATTATTAGACACGTATAAATAAAATATGTAGGGGGGTCAGAGGGATAGCCCAGCGGGGAGGGCGTTGGCCTGGCACGTGGCCGACCCGGGTTCGATTCCCAGCATCCCACAGGGTCCCCCGAGCACTGCCGGGTGGAGTCCCAAGCCCAGAATATTAAGAAAAGAAATCAAGAAAAACCAGCATGGGGAGAAAGGAACGAGGGCCTGAGGGAGAAAGAAGGGTCCCCCCACACGCTCGCTCACTCTGCAGTGCTGTCCCGGGCAGGGGGCGGTCAGCGGGTGGTCAGGGGGCGGTCAGTGGGCGGTTTGTGGATGGTAAACAGGTGATCAGCGGGTGGTCAGTGGGTGGTCAAGGGGGCAGGCGGCGGGCCATCAGCGGGTGGTCAGGGGGAGGTCAGCGAGTGGTCAGTGGGTGGTCAGCGGATGGTCAGGGGTGGTCAGTGGCTGGTCAGGGGGCAGTCAGCAGGTGGTCAGGGGGCGGTCAGGGGGCAGGGCAGTCAGTGGGTGGTCAGGGGCGGTCAACGGGTGGTCAGTGGGCGGTCAGCACGTGGTCAGGGGGCGGTCAGGGGGCAGGGCAGTCAGTGAGTGGTCAAGGGCGGTCAGCGGGTATCAGGTGGCGGTCAGTGAGTGGTCAGCGGGCAGTCTGGGGGTGGACAGCGAGTGGTCAGCGGGTGGTCGGGGTGGTCAGGGGGCAATCAGTTGGTGGTCAGGGGGTGGTCAGCGGGTGGTCAGTGGACAGTCAGCGGGTGGTCAATGGATGGTCAGGGGGCGGTCAGGGGGCAGGGCAGTCAATGGGTGGTCAGGGGCAGTCAACGGGTGCTCAGGGGTGGTCAGGGGGCGA
>NW_026606478.1:0-10000 GCF_029834395.1 Sorex fumeus | reverse complement strand
TATCATTATATTATAATTATCAGGCAACTATAAATATCAGACAATTACCATTATAGTATCATAATATAATGGTAATTGTCTGATATTATCATGTAATTATAATCATAATATGATTATGTAGTCATAATTATAATAGAATTATAAAATAATGTTATTATGCTAATTATAATTATAAAAGGTAAAAGGTAAAGGCCCTCCCGTTGATCGTCGATTTGCTCGAGCGGGCCCAGTAACGTCTCCATTGGAGACTTTGTTGTTACTGTGTCTGGCATACCGAATACTCTCGGTAGCTTGCCGGGCTCTCCGAGAGGGGCGGAGGAATCGAACTCGGGTCGGCCATGTTGGCCGCTTGTAAGGCGAACGCCCTACCCGCTGTGCTATCGCTCCAGCCCATATTTATAATATAATGTAATATTATGCATGATACATAATGAAAAATTATAATAAACATTTATAATAATAATATAATATTATATTATACATAATGTGATATTATTTATCATTATATTATAATTATCAGGCAACTATAAATATCAGACAATTACCATTATAGTATCATAATATAATGGTAATTGTCTGATATTATCATGTAATTATAATCATAATATGATTATGTAGTCATAATTATAATAGAATTATAAAATAATGTTATTATGTTAATTATAATTATAATATAATGTTATGCATGATACATGATAATATAATGTTCACATTTAAATGTACATAATACATGATGTAATATTACTTATTATTATATTATAATTGTGTAATATTATGATGCAATCATAATTATAATATTATGTAACATTACCATGTAGTCTTAATTATAATATAATGTTGTTATGCTAATTGTAATATAATTATAATATAATGTAATGTTATTATGCATGATACGTGATGATATAATGTAGCACTGTCTCACTGTCCTCCCGTTGATCATCGATTTGCTCGAGCGGGCCCAGTAACGTCTCCATTGGAGACTTTGTTGTTACTGTGTCTGGCATATCGAATACGTCACGGGGAGCTTGCCGGGCTCTCCGAGAGGGGCGGAGGACTCGAACCCGGGTCTGCCGAGTTGGCCGTGTGCAAGGCAAATGCCCTACCGCTGTGCTATAGCTCCAGCCCATAATATATAAATCTACAAGTAATTTATATTTGTAATATATGTATTGTATCTTATAAAGCCAGAATCACAGCCAACAGTCAACATCCCCAAGTAAATTGTTAGCCCTCACAGAGATTTTAAACCACCAGCACTATCCCGAGTGGATAATATAATGCACATTAAAATGTACATAATATTATATAATGTAATATTATTATTTATCATTGCATTATAATTATTATAATTGTGATATTATTACGTAATTATAATATAATTATGTAATCACAGTTATAATATAAGGTAAGGTAAAGGTAAAGGCCCTCAATATAATCATAAAATAATGCTATTATGCTAATTATAATATAATATTATTATGCATGATACATGATACATAATAATACTGGAGCGATAGCACAGCGGTAGGGCGTTCGCCTTACAAGCGGCCAACATGGCCGACCCGAGTTCGATTCCTCCGCCCCTCTCGGAGAGCCCGGCAAGCTACCGAGAGTATTCGATATGCCAGACACAGTCACAACAAAGTCTCCAATGGAGACGTTACTGGGCCCGCTCGAGCAAATCGACGATCAACGGGAGGGCCTTTACCTTACCTTTACCTTACATAATAATACAGTGTACACAATGCACATCAAAATGTACATAGTACATAATGTAATATTATTATTTATTATATTATATTTGTTATATGATCATAATAGTGTAATATTATTATGTACTCATAATTATTATATGATCATAATATTATTAGGTAATCATGGTATTATAATATAATCATCACACAATATTGTTATGCTAATTATATTAATCATATTGCTCTAATTGTAATATAATGTAATGTTATTATGTAATCATGCTAATCATAATATAATATCATTATACTAAAAAGTTTCAACAGGGGCTGGAGTGATAGTACATGCGGCCGACCGGGGTTCGATTCCCAGCATCCCCTAGGGTCCCCCGAGCACCGCCAGGAGTGATTCCTGAGTGCAGACCCAGGAGGGACCCCCGAGCATCACCGGGTGGGACCCCCAAAAGAAAAATAATAATAATAATGATCAAATCGATGAAAAATAATAAAATGTAAAAAGCTTCCACCACACAGTAACAATGTATCTTTTCTAATAATAATAAAAATGTAACAAGTTTCCACCACACGGTAACAATGTATCTTTTCTAATAATAAAAATGTGACAAGTTTCCACCGCACAGTCACAATGTATCTTTTCTAATAATAAAAATGTGACAAGTTTCCACCACACAGTCACAATGTATCTTTTCTAATAATAATAAAATGTAAAAAGTAACAATGTATCTTTTCCCCCATTCACGTATGGATCAATTAATCCCCCCTCACCCAACCACCCACCCCACCCTGCCCCGCCCTGCCCCGCCCCAGCGGTGTCCCTACATCGATTCCAGACACAGAGGCCACGAGGCAGGCAGGTGCAGCTGCAGCTCTTCCGTTGGAAAACCCGGGACAAGGGTCAGATCCCAAGAGATAGCTCTGCAGGAGGAGGGAGGACAAAACCCACCCGTCTGTCCGTCCGTCCGGGGACAGAGTAATAAACAGACTCTCTGATCCTCCGACAACGACGACGACGGGCCTGGCGGGACCCAGGACTTGGAAGATGCAGGACCCTGGGCACCCAGGCGGCCAGAACACACAAGGACAAGAAGGGAAACCGAGGCAGGCGTGGACGCTAACCACTGCACTCTCTTTACGGCCCCTGGTGTTTTTTGTTTGTTTGTTTGTTTTCTGTTTGTCCCGTAGTTCACCAGAGGGTGCCGGCCCGGGGTTCGAGCGCTCCGGCACCCCGAGCCCTGCCCCCGGGACCGAGCACAGAGCCGGGAGGAAGCCCCAAGCCGTGGGTGGCCTCAGGCGGAAACCAGGGAGCCCACCAGGCCTGGCACACACACTGGCACCGGCAGCACCGTAACCAGGCAGCAAGGAAGGGCGGGAGGAGCCCACACAGACACACACAGACACTCACGCAGGCACACGCGTAGACACAACAAAGACACAGGCACACATACACTGACACAGACACACACAGACACACAAAGACAGAGACACACACTCAGAGACACACACAGACACACACACACGCAGACATGCTTGACTATACACGCAGACACATGCATAGACACAACAAACACACACACAGACACACACACAGACATGGACAGACACTCACAGACACACACTCAGAGATACACAGAGACACACAGAGACACTCACGCAGACACACGCATATACACACGTGTAGACAGACAGAAACACACTCACAGACGTACAAAGACACAGAGACACACACTCAGAGATACACACAGACACACACAGATGCACACTCAGAGATATAGACAGATATACAGACACACACAGACACTCACGCAGACACACGTGTAGACACAGCAAACACACACACAGAACACATACTCAGACATAGAGAGACAGACACATACATAGACACACAGAGACACACACACTCACACACATACACACACTCACAGACACACAAAGACACAGAGACACACGCTCAGAGATACACAGACACACAGAGATACACACTCAGAGATGTAGACACACAGAGACACAGACACACACATTCACGCAGACACAAACGCAGACACAACAAACACATGCACACACTCACAGACAGATACATACACATAGAGACACACATACACACACTCACACACATAGACACACACACTCACAGACACACAAGGACACGGAGACACAAAGACACACTCAGAGATACACACAGACACACACAGATGCACACTCAGAGATCTAGACAGACACACAGATACACAGACACTCAGAGACACACATGTAGACATAGCAAACACACACAGACTCAGACACAGAGACAGACACATACACAGACACATACTGGCATACACACTCACAGACACAGATAGACACATACACACAGACACAGACACACACTCACAGACACACAAAGACACAGAGATACACACTCAGAGATACACACAGAGATACACACTGAAAGATACACACAGACACACAGAGATATACACTCAGAGATATAGACAGACACACAGAGACACAGACACACACTCACACACAGACAGAACAAACACACACACACTCAGACACACACACAGACACACACAGACACTGACAGACACAGACACATGAAGACATAGAGACACACACTCTGAGATACACACAGACACACACTCAGAGATTCAGACAGACACACGGAGACAGAGACACACACACAGGCCCTCACACAGACACACATGCAGACACAACAAACACACACAGCCGCTCCGGGCACCCAGGCAGGACTCAGCAAGGAGGGCAGGTCCTGCCCCGACCCCTAAGGGCCCCCAAGGGTCCCCCAGGGGCCCCCCAGCCCCAGGAGGTGGGGGCCGGTCCGGGGAAAGGACGGAAGTTTCCGGCTTCCTGCCTGGCGGGGGTTGGGAGCGTTTGACTCACCGGCAGCTGGACAGCAACACCGCAGAGGGAGGAGCGTCCACACACACTCCGCAGGGCGCCAGGGAGGGGGCGAGGCCCGGTGTGTGCGTGTGCGGCTGTGTTCTGTGTATCTCTGAGTGTGTGTCTGGGTGTGTCTGTGATACGTGGATCTCTGAGTGTGTGTTCTGTGTGTGTCTCTGTGTCTGTGAGTGTGTGTGTCTGGATGTGTCTGCTGTGTGTATGTGTCTGTGTGTGTGTGCCTGTGTGTATCTGTGTGTCTGTGTCTGAGTGTGTATTTGTGTCTGTGTGTATCCCTGAGTGTGTTTCTGTGTGTATCTCTGTGTCTCTGAGTGTGTGTGTGTGTCTGTGTGTCTGTGTTCTGTATATCTCTGACTGTGTGTCTCTGTGTGTCTGTGTGTCTTTGATATGTGTATCTCTGAGTGTGTCTGTGTCGGTGTGTACCTCTGAGTGAGTGTCTGTGTGTGTCTCTCTGTGTCTGTGAGTGTGTCTGCTGTGTGTATGTGTCTGTGTGTCTCTGCGTGTGCCTGTGTGTGTCTGCGTATCTGTGAGTCTGTGTCTATCTGAGTGTGTATTTGTGTCTGTGTGTATCTCTGAGTGTGTGTTTGTTCGTGTCTCTGTAAATGTGTGTCTGTGAATGTGTGTGTCTGTAGTGTGTCCACACTTCTGTGTCCCCCCCTGAAGGTGCCCGGGTCCCTGTGTCATGGGCCGGAGATGCCCAGGGAGGGGTGAAGTTGTGCATGGCTGAGAGCAAAGGCCTCGATGCAGGGGTGTGGGGCCCAGCACACACACAGGACACGCTTGTTGTCGTCACGACACCGACTCAGTGGCAGGCGCGCAGCAAACACACACTCACACAAAGGGTGATATACACAGCCCCCCTCAAATACAGACACATACATACACACTCAGACACCCTCCCACACACACACAGTGATACACAGAGACACCGCACACACACACAGAGACACACACACACAAAGACACACACAAACACTCAGGGCTGGCGTCCTGGCACCGTCAGGGAAACTGAGGCTGCAGGGGGCCCTGGGGAGGGTCGTGATGGAACTAGGACGGGGGAGGACACGGGGGTCTTCAGCCGCTCAAATGTCTGTCGACACCGCACACGGTTCTCAGGGGGGAAGTTGTGGCTGGTTATAAGCCAGTGGGTGGGTGGACGAATGGACGGACGGACGGACTGACGGACGGACGGGTGGGTGGGTGGGTGGATGGATGGATGGATGGATGGACGGATGGGTGGATGGGTGGATGGGTGGATGGACGGATGGGTGGATGAGTGGATGGGTGGATGGGTGGACGGATGGATGGATGGATGGATGGGTGGATAGATGGGTGGATGGACGGACAGACGGACGGATGGATGGACGGACGGACGGATGGATGGGTGGATGGGTGGATAGATGGGTTGGTGGATGGATGGATGGATGGAGGGAGGGAGAGAGGGAGGGGGAGGGAGGGATGGAGGGATGAATGGATGGATGGGTGGATGGATTGATGTGTGGGTGGGTGGATGGATGGATAGATGGATGGGTGGTGGGTGGGTAGATGGATGGATGGATGGGTGGGTGGATGGGTGGAAGGAAGGAAGGAGAGGGGAGGGAGGAGAGAAAAAGAAAGGGTAGGGAGGAAGGAAGGAAGAAAGGAAGAAATGAAAGGAAGGAGGGAGGGAGGGAAGGAAGGAAGGAAAGAAGGAAGGAAGGAAGGAGGGAAGGAAGGAAGAGACAGACTCGGTTTCCCCACTAGCTCCGGTCAGCCTGGCCCTCCACTGAGGGCTGTGGTCTGGGGCGTGTTCCATGCCCGCCGGTCCTGGGGGTAGCTGACTGGACCCTCCTCGGCACCCTCCGATCCCAGCCGGTGCCCACCCACCCCGACAAGTGCCCACCCACCACACCCCAGGGCACCCCTGGGAGCGTCCAGCCCACGCCCAGTGGAGCCTTAGCCCCCCTCCCAGCGTGTCTCCGCTCACAGAGGGGCTGGAGGGTGGGGGTCTGTCCCCAGGCGCCCCCCAGAGCCGGGGCCAGTGCCCTCAGCCCTGCTCTGAGGAAGGACACACACACACACACACACACATACAGACACACACACACAAACACACCTGGGGAAAATCAACCATACTCCACACTCCTTGCCCCAGAGACACCCCTGGAAACGGAAACATCCGGAACCTCCCGAACCTTGGCAGCGGGAGGGACAGGGAGGGAGGGGCAGGGAGCGACACTCACACACAGACACACACACACACACACACTCACACACAGTGATACACACAGCCCCCTCAGGCACAGACACAGACAGACACACACACAGACAGACTCAGACACCGCCGTCACGCACACATAGCGATACACATAGGCTCTGAACACACACAGACACAAAGACACACACAGACACACTCAGATACGCCCCTACTGATACACACACTGTATACACACACACACAAAGACACAGACAGACACACTCAGACACTCCTCCCTCACACACACATAGTGATACACACAAGACACTGCACACACGGATACACACACAGACACACACACTCACACACAGTGATACACACAGCCCCTTCAGGTACAGACACACACAGACAGACTCAGACACCCCCGTCACACACACATAGCGATCCACACAGGCTCAGAACACACACAGACACAAAGACACACAGACACACTCAGATATGCCTCTACTGATACACACAGACACTGTATACACACACACAAAGACACATACAGACACACTCAGGCAATCCCCCCGCACACACATATAGTAATACACAGAGACTGCACACAGACACACACACAGACACACTCAGACAACCCCCCTGCACACACTCATAGTTATACACTCACACATACACACACACACAAAGGCACACACAGACACAGTCAGACACACTCCCCCGCACATATACACAGTGATTAACACAAACACTGCCCACACAGAGACACACAAACACAAACGCACATTCACATGCAGACAAAGCCCCCACAGACATGCAGACAGCCCTGCCCACACATAGAAACACACACAGACATAACATCCCCGCAGACACGCAAAGGCAGACAGACCTACGCAGACACACCCCACGAACACAAACACCCAGACACATATATACACACACGGGCAGACATGCACACACACACACACACACACACACACAAATACTCAGAGACCCAGAGACACACAGACACAGACACAAAGCAACATGCAGCACACAGACACACACAGAGACACCCCTTCCCCCCACCCAGGGCCTGAGCTAACTTGGGAAGGAGAGAATCCAGGCCTGGCCCCGGAAACCGTTTCTGGGGTAGTGAGGCAGAGAGGACGCGGCCAGCCTCACCCGTCCCCAAAGTGCAACCCCGACCTCAAGGAGCCTGGGCAGACTGGGGGACCCATTTCAGGGTGCGGCTGATTTAAGGACACGTTCCGGGGGTGGGGTCCCCTGTCCCCGGTCGCCTGCAAATCAGTCCCGCTTTGCACGTTGCAGTTCCAACCCCGGTCCCCTCCGCAAACACCACCCCCAGGGGTGGCCACGTGCCCAGACCAGCCTGCAAAGTAGACTGGGGGGGGGGTGTGGAAAGTTTGGTCAGGGCTGGGGATATGCCCCCCCGCTCCCCAAAAAGCAATCGATGGAAAAATATATTGCATTAGCCAACGTCTCTCCAGAAAGGAGCAAATATGAACCCGGCGGCCAGTTTTCTGGTTCAGCATGTCCTGGGGATGCCGGGACATCTGTGCCGGCTCCAGTTCCAGGGGACACGGGGTGACGGGGGGGGGGGGGGGGGGGGGGTCCCCTTCCACCTCACCCTCCGGGAAACCCCTTTCTCTTTCCCTCCAGCGCCCGGGGCGAAAACAAAACCAACCAACAAACCAACCAAAGTCCTACAACAGCATGGAGCTCTGCACGCTCAGAGACACCCCAACTTGGTCGCTTGCAAAAGTGCCCAGAACCCCCAACTTGGGCGCTTGCAAAAGCGCCCAGAACCCCCAACTTGGGTGTTTGCAAAAGCGCCCAGAACCCCCAACTTGGGCGTTTGCAAAAGCGCCCAAAACCCCCAACTTGGGCGTTTGCAAAAGTGCAGAGAAAGCGAGTGTGGAACACAGGACCGGCGCCCGCTTCACGCGCTTCCCTTCGTCTGTGCATTAGGGGGAGGGGTCGTGGAGAGGGACGGGAGGGGGGCACAACTTTGGGGGCACAACTTTCCGACTGTTTCCTTTCCCTGCCTTATCTACCCTCACAAGCAAGCGAACGCGCCCAAAACATTTCCTTTGACTAAGGCCTGACTCGGCCTGGGGCCTCCCCCAAAAAGTTGCATACCGTGGGCGGGCGCTGGAACGCGCCCGGCGCACCCCAAAAAACGTGGGCGTCCGGGGAGGAGGAGGAGGAGGAGGAGGAGGGGGGTTCCTACGGACGCCTCCTGGTCACCCCGTGTCCCCTCTCCTCTCGCTGGCACCTCCCCCTCTCCACCGCGCGCGCCCTGGCCAGCAGCCCGAGTCTCCAAATTTAGGCCCGGGACGCACAGGGCGTGGCCGCCGGGGCGCGGGGAACAAAGGCGGCGGGGAGGAGGGTGGCCCGGGCGGGGGCAGCTCGCCCGCGGCTCCCGGGGCTGCCCCGAGGGTCCCCGGAGCTCGGACCCCTCTTGAGCGCCCCCGGGGACGCTCGAACTTTGCAAAAGGGGAGCGCCCAGGGTGCGTGTTCAAAGCGCGCGCGCGCGCGCTCAGCGGG
The DNA here is from genome assembly GCF_029834395.1 of Sorex fumeus. Taxonomy (NCBI): domain Eukaryota; kingdom Metazoa; phylum Chordata; class Mammalia; order Eulipotyphla; family Soricidae; genus Sorex; species Sorex fumeus. Next base: position 664 of record NW_026606478.1, on the reverse strand, counting down.
GGCGGCCAGTGGCCCCCAAGCCGGGTCCGCCCCGTTCCGCGCGCCCTGCTCCGGGCACCGCCCAGCACCCTGATGCCCGGGGGCTCGCGTGCCCACCCCAGGGCCCCGTGGGCACCGCGCGCGCGCGCCTGCGCGCGTAGGGGCACCCAGTGGGCGCCCCGCTGGCTCCAAGCCAGGTCCACCCTGGTCCCGTGCACCCTGCTCCGGGCACCGTCTAGCACCCTGCTGGCCAGGCCTGGCATGCCCAGCGCCCACTGTCCAGCTCCTGCCCCGCGCGCCCACCCCAGCACCCCCGTGGTCACCGCGCGCGCGCAGGGGCAGCCCGTGGGCGGACGCCCCCGCTGGCCCCAGGCCCGGACCCCCTCGTGCACGCGGCTCTGGGCACCCGTCCAGCACCCGGCTGGCCCAGGGCGGGCCTGCCCGGCGCCCCCTGCCCACGCGCGCGCCCACCCCGGACCCCCCCGAGCTCACCCTGCTTGGTGGGCAGCGCGCAGGCCAGCAGCGCGGCCCAGCAGCAAGCGCGACCTGGGGTCCGGCGCGACATGGTGTCTCCCCGAGTGCAGCAAACGGCGGCCCGGCCGGGAGGGGAGGACAGAGGGCGGAGGGAGGGGACAGCGTCGCGCCCCGCCCGTGGGCAGGCGGCCCGCGCGTCCGGGACCCGGCC
>NW_026606477.1:0-15000 GCF_029834395.1 Sorex fumeus | reverse complement strand
GCGAGGGGACGGAGAACGTCGGCACCGCGGCCTCCGGAGGCACCCGCGACGGCCACCGCCCCGACGCGCGCACGGGGGAGAACCACACCCGCGGACGGGAGGGCACCGTGCGGAGAGAGGGCGGGGTCGCCGCGGGTCGGAGGGCGAAGCCGGGCCCCGGGGGGCCCCCCTCGACCGAGAACAGCGCGCCGTCGTCCAACCGAGGGCCACCCGGCGGTGGCGAGAGCGGAGCGGCAACGGGAGGAGCGAGCGGACGGCGGTCCCAGGGAGCGAAAGCGCTGGCCGCCGGAGCCGCAGCGGCGGGCGAGACCTCCGAGCGCGGGCGAGCCGCGGGACCGGGACGCCGGCAGCAGCCCGGTGGACAGACGGGAAGTGGAGGAGAGGAAGAGGCCCCCCGCGAGGGGGGCCCCGCGAGAGGCAAAGGAACGCCGGCAACCTCCGACCGCCACGCGGGTCGAGACCGGAGGAGGGGAGGCGGCACGAAAAAGGGCGGCAGCGCGGGGCGGGGGGCGAGCCGAGGGTGCCCCAGGGAGGGCGAACCCTCCGCGGGCCGGGATGCCCCAAAGGCGGGGCCCCGGCACCCGGCGACGGCCACCGCCGCCGCCGCCACCGCCGCCAACGGCCCACCGCGGGAATCTCACCACCCGAGGCCTCCGAGCACAAGGGCGGTCCCGCGGCAGCCGAGGACGGACGACGACGACGACGACGGCCACCCTGCCACCGGGCGGGCGAGACTCGAGCTACACCCCGGCCACGACCACCGCCAGCGCGGACAGGTCAGGCGCCCCCGACGACTCGTCCCGGCCCTCAAACGCGGAGGTCACCGGCCGACGGCGAGACCGACACCCCCGACACCGGTGAGACGCACGCCCACCCCCCGCCGCTCGACGCACGTGCCTCCGACCGACCCCTCCGGGCTAAACGAGGCCCGTTCTGGGAGGGGTCAGCCGCTCCAGAGGCACGGCGAGACCGGCAGGGGGCAGGGCACGACCTGCACCGGGCGAGAGAGCGGACGCCGCTGACGGGCGACCCCCACGCGAGGGGGAACACGGGGGCCAAAGCACCACCGGGCTCCGCACGGGCACACAGCCTCCCCTGGGGAGGGGCCCGAGGGGCCGGGGGGTCCGGGCCCGCGAGGGCCGGGGCAACGCAGCACACGCGCCGGGTGGGCTCCGAGGGGAAAACGCGAGAGGGAGGCGCCCGCCGCCGGGACCGACCGGGCCACCGGGAAAACTCTGCACGGGAATCCCACCGCCCAACGACCAAGGGCGGTCCCGCACCCACGCCCGGGACGCCGGCCGGCCCGACGGCCGACCCACCGACGCGCGCTCCACCACGGAAGCCACAGCCGCGCACGGCACCACGGTGCCCCGACCGGCGGGGACCCGGATGGTCCAGCGCCAACCACCGACACCCGTTCCCCAGCCCCAACGCGAGGCAGGGAAGGCCGACGGCGCCCAGAGCCTCCACAAACCGCTCTTCCTCTTCCCTCTGCCCATCCGAGTCCTGCCGGAGGGTCCGGGTACCCAGACGGCAACGTCCAGTCACTCGGGGGCACGCCACCGCGCGGACCGCGCGAGAGCGTCTCGCTCGGCTGGGGGCCGAGAGCACGCACACCCCGAAGCCGGGCTCCGCAGCACCACCGCCGGCTGCGGCACACACAGACACGGGAGCGGACAGCGTGTCGTCCCCCCCCCACGGGAAGCACGGCTCCCGCGGGGCAGAGCGGGGGATCGCGCGGGCATAGGTCGGGTCCAGGAAGCGAGACCATACCCGCGCACACGCCCGTCTTCTCCGACCGCGCACACACGGGCCCATCCGAGCCCCGACCACCGACACGACGCCCCGACGCGGGGACGCCGGCTCGGCCCGGCGGGACCCTCCCCCGACGGGGGGAGGCGCGGGCCGCGGTAGGCAAAGAGCGAGGGCGCTCGGCACCCCCCCCACGTCTGGGGGGAATGACGGCGGAAGCCTCTCCCCGCCACAGGGCGGCGGGGAAGGGCAGGCTCTGCTACCGGTGGCTGACAGCGCAGGTAGAGGAGGGGCAGCAGCTGGGGGATCCGGTACCCCAAAGGCACCCTCTCGGATCGCTAGAGAAGGAGTATTCTCCGCCGAGGGGGCGCCGCCCCCCGACCTAGGCCGGCTGCCCCGCTTCTCCGGGCTCCCCCGACTCGAGTGGGGGGGTCTGCCGTAGTGGTCCGGTGGCCGAGCCCCGCCGAAGCAAGACCGACCAGAAGCGTGAGCGTCCGCGGTCAGGTCCGTTGTGTGCTGGGTCCGCGGGAGGGCCCGCCGCCCCTCCGCAGCACCCGGCAGACGGCCCCCGCCCACCACGGCGGGTGACCGGCTTCCGCCCCCGCAACGGGAGAGGAGCGGAAACCCCGGACAGAGCGAGAGAGAGCCCCCAAGGGGGGGGCCACCTCGTCTCCCAGAGCCCGGCACAACGACAACCCACCGCCGCCGCTCACGCGCCCGCGTGCGCGAGAGCCAGTTAATGCGAGGCACGCGGGCACGCGCCCGAGAAACGGAGGCCGCCCAACCGCCCACGACCCAAGCGGCGGGCCGCAAGGGGGCGAACGGCAAGGCGACTCCCGTGTGACAAACAACGACCGGCTCGACCCCCAGAGGGGAACACCACCGAACGAGGAGAGCCCCAAGAGGGCAGGACCGCGAAGCCAGGTGACGGGGAAACGGCACCACCGGCTCGGCCTCAGGCACCTGACAGGACGACCTGGAGCGCTCCAGGGGCACCACCGAGGGCCGGTTGAGGCACGGCAGCGCGCGCCACCGCCGGGCGGCCCCACCCCGCCGCGGGGAGGGGCCGGCTCGAGAGAACGGGAACCTGGGACGGTCCCGACAGAGCGAGGGTTGTCCACCGTGTCAGACGACCCCGAAAAGCCCACTCCCTGTGCACCAAGCAGGAGAGCGGCAAGAACGGGATCGGGCCGGGGTCCGCACCCCTGAACGCCCCGCCCCACCGCGAGGTGGGGGAGAAGCGAGAGGCCCGCTGGCAGAACGAGAAGAGCGGTCCCATTCACGTGGAATGTCCGTCCCTCGTCTGGCGCGGCTTAGGCCCGGCCCGGGAGAGCACACCAGCACCACATCGATCAGCAAGGAAAGGATGCGAGAAGCGAGCGGCCACCGGTCCCCCCGGACGAGGAGGGGACCGGACCCCGAAGGAGAGCGAGCAAAGGACAGCAACCCTCCGGAGAGGGGAGAGGCCCGTTTCAGCCTTTGCCCACCCTTCTGACCTCGGGGTGATTCCGGACCCCGACCGGACAACCCCCTCCAACGAGAGCGAGACTGCCTGACACGCAGCGGGCACGGGGGCCCGCGGGACTGGGGGAGGTCCGTTCACATCGGGGCCGCGGACGCCGGGCTGAACTCGGGCGCCTTAGGCCGGAGGTTGACAGCCACGGCTGGGACACTGCCCCCAGGTGCACGCGAGAGCCGGCGCACAGGGCCCAGGCGGGCGGCTCGAGCGGCGGGAGGCCAGGGAGGAAGTCCTCAAGACAGGCCCCGACCATCCCACACGCACCCGGGGGAACGACGGTCCCGATCCTCACGGCAGAGAGCCACCGAGAGAGAGCGTGTCAGCACACATCTCGCGGTCCAAACCGGTCCCGTCGCACGGGAAAAGGACCGATGTCGGAAACGGGACCGATCTGCATCTTCCCGCCGCACCTCTGGAACAGGGACCCGGCAACTGGCACCCAGGAGAGCCCCATCGCCCCGAGTCCCGGAGCTCCACGGGACAACTGGTCGACCCCGTGACTCGGCATGGTCGAAGCTGCGCCCGAAGCCACGCGACGACCCCACGGCGGCGGCGGCGGCGGCGGCGGCGGCGGCGGCGGCCCGGAGGTCAAAGCCAGCTCGGGAAGGCTAAGGGGATAGAGTCAGAAGCCCAGAAACACCGCGGCGGGAAATCAAACAAAACTAAGTCCTCTTCCTTCTCGGGGCCGCGGACCAGGCGCCCCCACGGGCTCACGGCCGGACCCCGTCACCGTGCACCGATGCACCGCCCGCTGACCGGCCAAGGGCGGCACGCGTTCAGCCCGGCCATCGGCCCCGCTCCGAGACGCTGCGGACCGACCCTGGAGCTACGAGGCGCGGGCTCAAGCCGGCCGAGGGACGGGCCACGCGCCCGGGCCGCCCCGCGCTCGGGCCGGCCATCGGCCCCTCTCCGAGCCGCTGAGGACCCCGGAGCTGGCTACGCGGCACCCGCCGGCCAAAGGTCGGGCCACACGCCCGGGCCGCCCCGCTCTCGCGCCGGCCACCGGCCCCGCTCCGAGCCGCTGCGCACCCTGGAGCTAGCTACGCGGCACCCGCCGGCCGAGGGACGGGCCACGCGCCCGGGCCGCCTCGCGCTCGGGCCGGCCATCGGCCCCTCTCCGAGCCGCTGAGGACCCCGGAGCTGGCTACGCGGCACCCGCCGGCCGAGGGTCGGGCCACACGCCCGGGCCGCCCCCCTCTCGCGCCGGCCACCGGCCCCGCTCCCGAGCCGCCGAGGACCCTGGAGCTAGCTACGCGGCACCCGCCGGCAGAGTGCTGGTCGACCCGCCCCGGCAGCCAGGCCCGGCGCCGGCACCCGCCGGCGAAGGCAACACAGCCTCCCTCAAGAGCCTGCAGTTCCAAGCTCCACCGCCGGTCCTCGCGGGCTGGCGCCTCGACAGCGGGACCAATGTCGACTCGGACGCCGACATCCTGGAACGCCGCCTCGGGCAGTGAAACCGAAACGCTGCCGTCACCCCAGAGGAGCTCCGGCGCCATATAAAAGCGGACGGCAGGTGGCGCCCGAGCAACCTCAGCGGGATCGCCATCCCCCACCCCGCTCCGAACTGCTGCGGACCCTAGAGCTACACGACACGGGCTCAAGCGGGCACAAGGACGGCCACGGGCAAGGGCGTCCACGGGCTCGGGCAGCCATAGACCCAACTCGCTCCGGGCCGCTGCCGGCCCCGGGGCTTAGCTCCGCGGCACCCGCCGGCCGAGGGCCGGGCCCCGCTCCGGGCCGCTGCCGACCACGGGCCTTAGCTCCGCGGCACCCGCCGGCCGAGCGCCGGGCCGCGCGCCCGGGCCGCCCCGCGCCCGGCCCGGCCCTCGGCCCCGCTCCGGGCCGCTGCCGGCCCCGGGGCTTAGCTCCGCGGCACCCGCCGGCCGAGGACCGGGCCACGCGCCCGGGCCGCCCCGCGCCCGGCCCGGCCCTCGGCCCCGCTCCGGGCCGCTGCCAACCCCGGGGCTTAGCTCCGCGGCACCCGCCGGCCGAGGGCCGGGCCGCGCGCCCGGGCTGCCCCGCGCCCGGCCCGGCCCTCGGCCCCGCTCCGGGCCGCTGCCGGCCCCGGGGCTTAGCTCCGCGGCACCCGCCGGCCGAGGACCGGGCCACGCGCCCGGGCCGCCCCGCGCCCGGCCCGGCCCTCGGCCCCGCTCCGGGCCGCTGCCAACCCCGGGGCTTAGCTCCGCGGCACCCGCCGGCCGAGGGCCGGGCCGCGCGCCCGGGCCGCCCCGCGCCTGGCCCGGCCCTCGGCCCCGCTCCGGGCCGCTGCCGGCCCCGGGGCTTAGCTCCGCGTCACCCGCCGGCCGAGCGCCGGGCCGCGCGCCCGGACCGCCCCGCGCCCGGCCCGGCCCGGCCCGGCCCTCGGCCCCGCTCCGGGCCGCTTGCCGACCCTGGAGCTACGGCGCCACCCGCCGCCGGGGTGCTGGTCGACCCGCCCGGGCAGCCAGCCCCGGCGCCGGCACCCGGCTGCGAAGGCAACACGGCCTCCCTCAAGAACCTGCAGTTCCAATCTCCACCGTCGCTCCTCGCGAGGTGGCGCCTTGACAGCGGGCCCGAAGTCGACTCGGACGCCGACATCCTGGAACGCCGCCTCGGGCAGTGCGAGCGAATCGCTCCCGTCAGCCCAGAGGAGCTCCGGCGCCGTAGAAAAGCGGACGGCAGGTGGCGCCCGAGCAACCTCAGCGCGATCGATCGCCACCCCCGCCCCGCGCGACTCCTGTGGAGGGAAACTAAATCCCACCGCCCCTCCCTCCCCTCGAGAAACAGGCAGGGCCGTTGGGGATGGAGAGGAGGACAATTCCCCCCCACCCCCACAAAAACTAAAACCACCCCCCACCACTCAGTGCGTGTGTTTGAGCGCGCGGGCCCGCCTGCCTGTTCTGTGTCTGTGTGCGTGCGTCCGTGTCCATCTCCGTCTCCCTCTCGGCCTCTGCGTGCCTGTTTGGGGTTCACAGCGGACTGGATGGACAAGGCACCCAGAGCTCAGAAGATCCACCCAATCCCGATGAACTTGACGAAAAGACCGGGGAGGACCCGTCCGTCTGTCAGGGGCCAACCTCCTTGGAGGAATAGGCGACGCAACCCGAGAGAGAGAGAGAGAGAGAGAGAGAGAGAGAGAGAGAGAGAGAGAGAGAGAGCGTTCCGGTTCGTTGTTCCCCGGCTCCCTCCCTGGGGACAACAAGAAGATGCGGCGGCGGTGGCGGTGGCGTGAGACATGAAGCGGCTCTAGGAAATCATCGGAGCTGGGTCCGCAGAAAGGAGCGGTTCGGGTTCGCCCCGGCGGAGTTTCGTGGAGATTTCCACCAAGGAACCGGCACCGTGGCCCTCTCGGGCGAACGGGCACCCTCGGGAACGAGCACACCCTCGTCGTGGCCACTCGCGAAGCTAAATGCAGGACGTTGTGCAGTGTGGCGCGGCGGCGGCGGCGGCGGCGGCGCCCACATCGAGAGAGCGCACGACCACCCGCTCGTTTCTCTTCACCATTTCCCGAATCGGTCACTGTGAAGCGGTGGTGTTGCGGGGGCGGGCGGGCGTGAGTGAGTGGGTGGGTGGGTGCGTGCGCGAGTGCGTGTTTCACGTGGCTTAATGCGTTTTAAAACGACCTCGAGATGGAGCCGTGACACCACGAACCTAAGGGACACGTGAGGCTGGGGACATAGCCGAGGGGTCCGGGTCCGGATGGCAGAAAAAAAAAAAATAGAACGGGAGTCAAGTCAGGCACCTGTGCCACACGTGAACTATGGGCAGCTTGCACCCCGTGACCCCGGTTGGAATCTCTGGAGATGGACACGGAGGGAAGACGGAGGGATGGGGAGGGACGGGGGGAGGGAAGAAAGTTTTGTCCGTTTGTCCCTGTACTTCACGGCGATTCATTCAAGACGTTTATAAAAAAAAAATACATATATATGTACACATATATATAATATACACGCATACATATGTACGTACGTACGTACGTGTGTACGTATGTATAAAAAGAAAAACAAGCAACCGTAAGCGAGCGAGCGAGCGAGCGAGCAAGCAAGCAAGCAAGCAAGCAAAAGCCAAGAAGGAAGCAAGCAAGCATGCAAGCGAGCCAGCCAGCAAAAAGAGTACGTACGAGTCCGTGGATAGACGCGCAGCGCGTCTCATGCTAAGTGAAATGAGTCAGAAAGAGAGGGACAGCCGGAGAAGGGACTGCACTCGTGGGTGGAGGGTCCAACCACATCCCATGAGGCTCGCACCTAAGGAGAGCAGATACACGGCCGGCCGGCACGAGAAGATTGCTCCCTAGCTGGAAGCCTGCCTCATGAGCCAAGGGGAGAAGGCAGCTGGAAGAGAGAAGGGAAGTTTCTCTTGACAGGGGTGCCTGTCAAGAGGTGGCACGTTCGCCCTGGAGGGAGGGGCGGAGGAGTTGAAGCCGGCAAGGCAGGCGGGCCCCCCCCCCCCCCCCCCCCCCCCCCCCGCTGCGGCGGCGGCTTGAGTGGCAGGGAAACGCCCTGCCGCTTTGCTAGCGCTCCAGCCTCCAAATCCCCGCAAACCCTCCAAATCCTTTTCGTGTCCCTATTCCCTCCCTCACGGCCGTGAATAGGGAATAGGGACACGAAAAGGATTTGGAGAATTCGCTGCTGGTCCGAATGATGTCCGTTTCAGCCTGGTGGAGCCAGTATGGAGACTTCTCAGTCCGTGGAAAGGCGAGCTGCTTGGCCTGAGTATGGCTGGCCTTGGGTGGCTGTGGACCCAGGTTCGGTCCCTGGCACTCCAAGGGGTCATGGAAATCACTCATTCAGCAAGAAAGAGTACGTATTTATTTAAATAAATAACGAATACGACCACGACCACGACCATCCTGTTGTTCGTCGCTTGCCTGGAGCAGGCCCCACCCTGAGATTTTGAAACAGTGCCCTATTCAAGGCTGTTTCAGGCTTAGGAGAATGAGACTACAAAAAATAATGACTACATTTAAAAAAAAAAAAAACAAGTGAGTTCATGTCAATAAGCAAGCCAGTCAAGCCAGCAGAGCAAGCCAGCAAGCAAGCAAGCAAGGAAGCAAGCAAGCGAGCAAGCAAGCAAGCAAGCAAGCAAGCAAGCAAGCAAGCTAGCCGACAAGCAAGCAGGCAACAAGCAAGCGAGCGACAGAGTCCACCCTGACCACCGACAGAACCAAATAGAGGAGCAAGCAGGGCCTGGATAGGGGCGGTGGAGAATGAGACCCATCCTTATGACTGGTATTTGGCCTATTGGGTACGAAGGATCTTGGATCCCGAAGAAAATGATGGCTCGAGGAACTGGTCGGGATGGGAGATGTGTGCTGAAAGTAGAAAAAGGGCCAAACATGATGACCTCTCAGTGTCTGTATTGCAAAGCATAAACCCCGAAAAGAGGGGAGAGGGAGAGGGAGAGGGTGAGGGAGAGAGAATGGGGAATATGTGTCTGCCACAGAGGCAGGGAGGCAGGGGGAGGGTGTGTGCCTCTCTCTGTGTGTGTGTGTGTGTGTGTGTGTGTGTGTGTGTGTGTGTGTGTGTAGGCGGGGTTATAATACCCGGGATATTGGTGGTGGGAAATGTGCACTGGTGGAGGGATGGGTGTTTGATCATTGTGTGACTGTCCCCCAAACATGAAAGCTTGTAAAGATCTCACAGGTGAGTCAATAAAATTTAAAAAAAAAAAAAGTGCCATGGTTTCCTTCCCCCCCCCCCACCCCCCGGGGAATTTTATCAATGATACGTGTTTTCTGTTCACAGTACTTTGAAGCTACTGCATCTTCACCAAAGTTCCTTCACCACCACCACCACCATCGCCCTCGCACCCCCCCCCCCCCGCCCCACCTCTCCCCAGGCTTTGTGTCACTTGATCAGCCCACGGGGGAGGGGGAGGCGTGGGGGGGGCGGAGGGGGCGGAGGGGGCGGGTCTTTACATCGAGAAAACCAGGGCCGCAGAGTCAAGGAGGATTGATTTGGCCTCCACGAAGGCTGTTTCTTGAAGTGCCCAGGAAGGAGGGAGGAGTTTTCTCCTGAGCCGCGGTTTTCCCTTTCTCTTGCTCCCCTTTCTCCTGCTCCCCTCCCCCGCCCGCCAGCGACAAGCTGAAAGAGGTCACCCACCCTACCACCTCCCATTCCAACCCCACCTCTGAGGTGCTTTGTCCAAAGCCTACACCCACCCAGGAGCGCTTAGCAGATCTTATCTCCAAGGAAGATACCGACAGAGAGCGGCATCTCTTCCTCTTCCCCCGCCCTCACCCTCTGGGCGGGCTGGACGGTCGTGGGGGGGGCGGGGCGGGGCGGGGCGGGGCGGGGCGGAACGGCGGGAGCCCGGGAGCCCCCGGAGCCCCGGGCGGGCGGCAATTGTCCTGCAAAAAGAGGCGACCGGGCCCGCCGGCTTGGAGTCAGGTTCCCTCTGGCCTCTGAGGACACGGATCTTTGTGATTGATTGATTGATTGATTGATTGATTGATTTTTTTGAAGGAAAATGAAACCAAAACCCTGGTTCAAGGACCACAACTCCCGGGAAGCTCTGGGGCCGCCACGACCATGGGCACCGCCCACCGAGATGGTTCCCGCCGCCTCCCCCTCCCCTCCCCTCCCCTCCCCGCCGTGTCCGTTCCTTCCTGTCCGTTCTCGTTCTCCTTCTCTCCCCCACCGCCACCCCCACCCGAAAAGCCCCCCCCCCCCCCCCCCCCCCCGCCACCCTCCGTCTAGAGAATTCGGGCGGGGGTTTCCTAGGAAAGTCCTGCAAGCATCTCAGATAGATTTAAAAGAGAGGCTTCAGCTTGATCGCAGGCACTGGCTTTCATCCCCCCCCCCCCCCCGCCACCCCCCCGCCCCCAACACACACTTGCAGCAAAAGCAAGCCAAAGAAAGCAAAAGCATGCGCCCTTTGATTCCAAGACTTAGAGTACGAGTGTGACTGATCTTTCTCCCCAACCTATGCCTGAAGTTTGTTTCTATGAGTCCATTGGCATGTCCTTCGAAAAAAATAAAATGAGATTAAAATAATTCGACAATGAAGAAAGAAAGAAAGAAAGAAAGAAAGAAAGAAAGAAAGAAAGAAAGAAAAGCAAGCAGGCAAGCAAGCTCGCTTGCCCTGAGCAGGCCCCAGCCTGAGATTTTTAAAAAGTTCCATATTCAAGGCTGTGTCGGGCTTAGGAGAATGAGACCCATCCTTGTGACTGGTATTTGGCATATATTTGGGTACGCCACGGGGAGTTTGCCAGACTCTGCGGTGTGGGCAGATGACATTCGGTAGCCTGCCGGTTTGTCCAAAAAATAATGACTACATTTAAAAAAAAAAATGTGAGTTCATGTCAATAAGCAAGCCAGCAAAGCCAGCAGAGCGAGCGAGCGAGCAAGCAAGCAAGCAAGCAAGCTCGCTTGCCTTGAGCAGGCCCCAGCCTGAGATTTTTTAAAAAGTGCCATATTCAAGGCTGTGTCGGGCTTAGGGGAATGAGACCCATCCTTGTGACTGGTATTTGACATATATTTGGGTACGCCACGGGGAGTTTGCCAGACTCTGCGGTGTGGGCAGATGACATTCGGTAGCCTGCCGGTTTGTCCAAAAAATAATGACTACATTTTAAAAAAAAAAAAGTGAGTTCATGTCAATAAGCAAGCCAGCAAAGCCAGCAGAGCGAGCGAGCGAGCAAGCAAGCAAAAGCAAGCAAGCAAGCAAGCAAGCTAGCCGACAAGCTGCCCCCCCCCCGCCCCCAACACACACTTGCAGCAAAAGCAAGCCAAAGAAAGCAAAAGCATGCGCCCTTTGATTCCAAGACTTAGAGTAGGAGTGTAACTGATCTTTCTCCCCAACCTTTGCCTGAAGTTTGTTTCTATGAGTCCATTGGCATGTCCTTCGAGAAAAATAAAATGAGATAAAATAATTTGACAATGAAGAAAGAAAGAAAGAAAAGCAAGCAAGCAAGCAAGCAAGCAAGCAAGCAAGCAAGCAAGCAAGCTCGCTCGCTTGCCTTGAGCAGGCCCCAGCCTGAGATTTTTTAAAAAGTGCCATATTCAAGGCTGTGTCAGGCTTAGGGGAATGAGACCCATCCTTGTGACTGGTATTTGACATATATTTGGGTACGCCACGGGGAGTTTGCCAGACTCTGCGGTGTGGGCAGATGACATTCGGTAGCCTGCCTGCCGGTTTGTGTAAAAAATAATGACTACATTTAAAAAAAAATGTGAGTTCATGTTAATAAGCAAGCCAGCAAAGCCAGCAAAGCCAGCAGAGCGAGCAAGCGAGTAAGTAAGCAAGCAAGCAAGCAAGCAAGCAAGCAAGCAAGCAAGCAAACCAGCAAGCAAGCAAGCAAGCAAGCAAGCAAGCAAGCAAGCAAGCAAGCAAACCAGCAAACCAGCAAACCAGCAAGCCAGCAAGCCAGCAAGCCAGCAAGCTAGCAAGCCAGCAAGCTAGCAAGCTAGCCGACAAGCAGGCAACAAGCAAGCGAGCGACAGAGTCCACCCTGAACACCGACAGAACAAAATAGAGAAGCAGGGCCTGGATAGGGGCGGTGGAGCATGGGCACGGGTGGAGGGATGGGTACTGGATGATGGTGTATGTCGCCGATCATGGTAAGACAGACACGTGAGCACGAAAATTTGTCAGTCTGTCCCTGTCCCTCCAGCTTGTCCCTTCGCGAAAAAATTAAAAAAAAAAAAAAAAAGAAAAGAGGAAAGCCAGCCGGCCGGCCAGCAAGCCGGCAAGGAAAAGAGTACATCCTGAGGAGATACCGACAGGACCAAATAGAGAATTATATACATAAAAAAGCGATTTATTAAAAAAATAGGTTTATGAGAGGGAGGGAGGGAGGGAGGGAGAGAGAGAGAGAGAGAGAGAGAGAGAGAGAGAGAGAGAGAGAGAGAGAGAGAGAGAGAGAGAAGCCAGCCTGCCAACCAAACAGCACATCCCGAGCGCACACAGGACCAAAGAGGCAAAGCAGGGCCTGGATGTTGCTGGTGGAGCACGGGCACGGGTGGACGGACGGGTACTCACTCACTCACTCACTCACTCACTCACTCACTCACTCCCGGGGTCATGGTCTGACAAACCCGGGAGCACGAAAGTTTGTCGGTCTGTCCTTGTGCCTCCCGGTGATCCATCGTGAAAAAAATTTATTAAAAAAAAAAATGATAAAAAAAAAAAAAGAGGAAAGCCAGCCGGCCAGCCAGCAAGCCGGCAAGGAAAAGAGTACATCCTGAGGAGATACCGACCGACAGGACCAAATAGAGAATTATATACATAAAAAAGCTATTTATTAAAAAAATAGGTTTATGAGAGGGAGGGAGGGAGGGAGAGAGAGAGAGAGAGAGAGAGAGAGAGAGAGAGAGAGAGAGAGAGAGAGAGAAGCCAGCCTGCCAACCAAACAGCACATCCCGAGCGCACACAGGACCAAAGAGGCAAAGCAGGGCCTGGATGTTGCTGGTGGAGCACGGGCACGGTTGGACGGACGGGTACGCACTCCCTCCCTCCCGGGTCATGGTCTGACGGACCCGGGAGCACGAAAGTTTGTCAGTCTGTCCCTGTGCCTCCCGGTGATCCATCGTGAAAAAAAATTATTTAAAAAAATATATAAAAAAAAAAGAAAAAGAGGAAAGCCAGCCAGCCAGCCAGCCAGCCAGCCAGCCAGCCAGCCAGCCAGCCAGCCAGCAAGCCGGCAAGGAAAAGAGTGCATCCTGACTCATGGAATCGTGTCATAATGACTACATTAAAAAAAAAAAATACGTGAGTTGATGTCAATAAGCAAGCCAGCAAAGCTAAGAAAGCGAGCAAGCAAGCAAGCAAGCAAGCAAGCAAGCAAGCAAGCAAGCAAGCGAGCTAGCAAGCTAGCAAGCTAGCAAGCCAGCAAGCTAGCAAGCTAGCAAGCCAGCAAGCTAGCCAGCCAACAAGCAAGCAACAAACAAGGAAGCAAGCGAGCGACAGAGTCCACACCCTGAACACCGACAGAACAAAATAGAGAAGCAGGGCCTGGATAGGGGCGGTGGAGCATGGGCACGGGTGGAGGGATGGGTACTGGATGATGGTATGTCGACGATCATGGTAAGACAGACATGTGAGCACGAAAGTTTGTCAGTCTGTCCCTGTCCCTCCAGCTTGTCCCTTCGTGAAAAAAATTAAAAAAAAAAAAAAAAAGAGGAAAGCCCGCCAGTCAGCCAGCAAGCCGGCAAGGAAAAGAGTACATCCTGAGGAGGTACCGACAGGACCAAAAAGAGAAATATATATATATATATATATATACACATATATGTGTGTGTATATATATATGTGTGTGTGTGTGTGATTTATTAAAAAAATAAATTTATGAGAGAGAGAGAGAGAGAGAGAGAGAGAGAGAGAGAGAGAGAGAGAAGCCAGCCAGCAGGCCGGCCGGCCAGCCAGCCAGCCAAAGAGTACATCCCGAGCGCCGACAGGACCAAAGAGAAAAGCAGGGCCTGGATCTGGATCTTGCTGGTGGAGCCACGGCACGGGTGGACGGACGGGTACGCACTCACTCCCTCCCGGGTCATGGTCTGACGGACCCGGGAGCACGAAAGTTTGTCAGTCTGTCCCTGTGCCTCCCGGTGATCCATCGTGAAGAAATTGATTTAAAAAAAAAAAAAAAAAAAAAGAGGAAAAGCCAGCCGGCACAAGAGCACATCCTGAGTACAGACAGGACAAAATGGAAAAGTTTTTTTTTTTTCTTTGCAAAATAGAAAAGCTGCGTGAGTGAGGTACCGGGAGGAAGGGAGGAAGCATGAAGTGGGTGTCGACAGGGAGGAATGCCCGTCCCTTGAAACCGGGGTGGGTGCAGTGTTCAAGGGCCTGTCGCAGTCACTTAGCTCGGGCCTCTTCTCCTGGTGCCGCCACACTCTCCGCCTCCCTCCCAGGGAAAGTGCTCTATGCTGAAGCCCCGTGGCACTGTTCCCCGGGCCACGCGCTCGCCTCCTCGCCCCCCACTGCCCCCCGCCCTTCCATGAACTCATTCGTGGACAATCCCTCAGTCAGGCAGGTCAGGTAGGTCCCGTTGGTTTCTTGAATTCAGAATGCCATCTCACTCCCCTTTGGACCCCAAATAGGAGTCGGCCTCCCACGCAGCACTCCCTCGGAGTTCTTCTCGAGAAAGGAAACCTCTGGGATTCCTCCCTCCCTCCCTCCCTCCCTCCCTCCCCCCCTCCAGAGACTCCCCCTCTCCCCAACCAACCCCTGGCGGCGCGGATGATGACTCGGACTACACGAATGATCGATTTATGGATTGATTTATTGATTTCTTGGGGTGGGGGTGGGGGTGGGGGTGGGACCGAAAGCCGGGCGTGCCTGTACTGGTCTAACCGGTTTCGAGGCAGAGTCCGTCTTCCTGTAGAGCCAGAGAGGGCGGGTGGACCACAACTCCCAGAGTGCTCCACGTCGCCGTCGCCGCCGCCGCCGCCGCCGCCGCACCAAAGGGGGGGGGGGGGGGGGGGCGGGGGGGGGGGGAATGAATGAATGAATGAATCAATAGATAAAATAAAATCAAATAAAAATCAAGCAAAACAGAAACCAAAGGACTTTCTCAGAGAGCTGGTCATTGTCATACAGTCGCGCGCGCTCGACCGCTCAGGGAGTGAAATGAAAACAACTCCGCCGCCACCCCGACCCCGACCCCGACCCCGACCCCGACCCCGACCCCGATCCCGATCCTCGATCCGTACCTTACCGTACCTTACCGTGCCTTACCGTACCGGTCTGTCCCCGCCCCTCCCCCTCCTGGAATACTGCCCGCAGGCGGCCTCCCTGCCGCCCCCTCC
>NW_026606476.1:0-7500 GCF_029834395.1 Sorex fumeus | reverse complement strand
AGGAGGAAAGAGGTAGAGGAAGCAGAAGAAGAAGACAAAGAAGAAGTCGAAGAGGAGAAGAAAAAGGATGTGGAGGAGGAGGAGATGGAGAAGTAGGAAAAGAAAGAGAAGAAGAATAGAATGTGATGGAGTAGGAGATGAGATTTAGGAGGATAAGAAGATGAAGATGAAAGAGAAAAAGACGTATACGTAGATGAAGAAGGAGGAAGAGAAGGAAAAAAAGAATAAGAAGAAGAATAAGGAGAAGAAGAAGTAGAAGACGAAGAAGAGGAAGAAGAAGAAGAAGAAGAAGAAGAAGAGAAGAAGAAGAAGAAGAAGAAGAAGAAGAAGAAAAAGAAGAAGAAGAAGAAGAAGAAGAAGGAGAAGGAGAAGGAGAAGGAGAAGGAGGAGAAAGAGAAGAAAAATGTAGAAGAAGATGAAGAAGCAAAAAGATGAAAAAAAGAAGAAGAAGAAGAGAAGAAGAAGAAGAAGAAGAAGAAGAAGAAGAAGAAGAAAGAAGAAGAAGAAGAGAATAGAAAGGAGTAAGAGGAAGCACAAGAAGAGAAAGAATATGAAAAGGAAGAGGAAGAAGAAGGAGGAGGATGAAGAGGAGGAGGAGGAGATGGAGAAGAAGGGGGTTTAGAGAATGAAGAAAAGAAGGAGGAGAAGGAGAATAGAACCTGATTGAGTACGAGAAGATAACTAGAAGCAGAAAGAGATGAAGATGATAAAGAAAAAAGAAGAATAGGGTAGAAGAAGAAGAAGAAGAAGGAAAAGCAGAAGAAGAAGAAGTAGAAGAAGAAGTAGAAATAGAAGAAGAAGAAGAAGAAGAAGAAGAAGAGGAGGAGGAAGAGGAAGAAGGAGGAGGATTAGGTGGAGGAGGAGGAGATGGAGAAAAAGGAAACGAAAGAGAAAAAGGAAAGGAAAGAGAAGTAGAATAGACATTGATGGAGTAGGAGAAGGTAACTAGAAGGACAAAAAGATGAAGATGTGAAAGAAAAAAAGAATAGGTAGATGAAGAAGGAGGAGGAGAAGAAAAAGAAGAAGATGATGAAGAAGAAGAGGAAGAGGAAGAGGAAGAAGAAGAAGAAAAAGAGGAGGAGGGAGGAGATAGAGAAGGACAAGGAGGAAAAGAAAAAGCTGAAGGAGAATAGAACGTGATGGAGTAGGAGAAGATAAGTAGAAGGACATAAAGATGAAGATGATAAAGAAAAAGAAGAATAGGTAGAAGAAGAAGGAGGAGGAGAAGGAGAAGAAGAAGAAAAAGAAGAGTAAGGGGAAGAGGAAGAAGAAGGAAGAAGCAAAAGCAGAAGCAGAAGCAGAAGAAGGAAAAGGAGGAGGAGAAGAAGAAGAACCGAAGAGGAAGAGAAGGAATAAGAAGAAGGAGGAGGAGGAGGAGGAGGTGGAAGTGGAGGAGGAGGAGATGTAGAAGGAGGAAAAGAAAAAGATGAGAAGGAGAATAGAACGTGATGGAGTAGGAGGATACAGATAGAAGAAGAGAATGATATAAAGAAAAAAAAAGAAAACAAAGTACAAGAAGACGAAGGAGGAGGAAAGAAGAAGAAGAAGTAGACCAAGAAGCTGCACGATGATGATGAAAAATCACAAAAAAAAGTGAAGAAACAGCAGAACAAGAAGTAGCAGAAGAAGCAGCGGGAACAGTAGCTACATCGAAGCAGTAGAAGAAGCAAAAGAAGCAGAAATAGCAGGAGATAATAATAAAAGAAA
The DNA here is from genome assembly GCF_029834395.1 of Sorex fumeus. Taxonomy (NCBI): domain Eukaryota; kingdom Metazoa; phylum Chordata; class Mammalia; order Eulipotyphla; family Soricidae; genus Sorex; species Sorex fumeus. Next base: position 5,793 of record NW_026606476.1, on the reverse strand, counting down.
AAGTAAGAGAAGAGGCAGAAGCAGGAAAGGGGAAACAAAAGAGGAAGAAGAAGAAGAAGGAGAAGAGAAGAAGAAGAAGAAGAAGGAAGAAGAAGAAGAAGAAGAAGAAGAAGAAGAAGAAGAAGAAGAAGAAGAAGAAGAAGAAGAAGAAAAGGAAGAGCAAGAAGACAAAAAGAACAAGAAGAAGAAGAAGAAGAAGAACAAGAACAAGAAGAAGAAGAAGAGGAAGAGGTAGAGAGAAGGAGGAGGAGGAGGAGGAGAAGGTGGTTGAAAAAGAGGAGATGGAGAAGAAGGAAAAGAAAGAGGAGAAGGAGAATATAACATGATGGAATAGGAGAAGATAACTAGAACGAGAAGAAGATGAAGATAAAAAAGAAGAATAGGTAGATGAAGAAGGAGGAGGAGAAAGTGAAGAAGAAGAAGAAGAAGAAAAAGAAGAAGAAAAAGAAGAAGGAGATGCAGAAGAATAAAAAGTAGAAGACGAAGAAGAAGTTGAAGAAGAAGAAGAAAAAGAAGGAGACCAAGAACATTATGTAGACGATGAAGAAAAATCATAAGGAGAAAGAGAAGAAACAGCAGAAGACGACGTAGCAGAAGAAGCAGTGGGAAAAGTAGCTTCATCAAAGCAGTAGAAGAAGAAAAGAAGCAGAAAGATCAGGAGATAATAATAAAAGTAAAAGTAAGACAAGAAGCAGAAGCAGAAGGCAAAAGTGGAAGATGCAGAAGGAGAAGGAGAAGAAGAGGAAGAAGAAAGAAGAAGAAGAAGAAGAAGAAGAAGAAGAAGAAGAAGAAGAAGAAGAAGAAGAAGAAGAAGAAGAAGAAGAAGAGGAAGAGGAAGAGGAAGAAGAAGAAGGAGGAGGAGGAGGTGGAGGAGGAGAAGATGGAGAAGAAGGAGGAGGAGGAGGAGATGGAAGAGGAGGAGATGGAGAAGAAGGAAAAGAAAGACGAGGAGAATAGAAGGTGATGGAGGAGGAGAAGCAAACTAGAAGGAGAAGAAGATGAAGATGATAAAGAAAAAGGGGAAGAGATAGATGAAGAAGGAGGAGAAGAAGAAGAAGAAGAAGAACAAGAAGAAAAAGAAGCAGAAGAAGAAGAAGAAGAAGAAGCAGAAGCAGAAGCAGAAGCAGAAGAAGAAGAAGAAGAAGAAGAAGAAGAAGAAGAAGAAGAAGAAGAAGAAGAAGAAGAAGAAGACGCTTAAAAATCAAAAGTAGAAAGAGAATAAACAGCAGAAGCCAAACGAGCAGAAGAAGCAGCAGGAATAGTAGCTGCAGCAAAGCAGTAGAAGAAAAAAAAAGAAGCAGAAATAGCAGTAGATAATAATAAAAGGAAAACTAAGACAAGAAGCAAAAGCAGAAACAAAAGAGGGAGAAGAAGAAGAAGGACGAGAAGAAGAAGAAGAAGAAGAAGAAGAAGAAGAAGAAGAAGAAGAAGAAGAAGAAGAAGAAGAAGAAGAAGTAGAAGAAGAAGAAGAAGAAGAAGAAGAAGAAGAAGAAGAAGAAACTAGAAGAAGAAGAACTAGAAGAAGAAGAAGAAGAGGAAGAGAAGAAGAAGCAGAAGAAGGAGAAGGAGAAGGAGAAGAAGAGGAAGAGGAAGAGGTAGAAGGAGGAGTAGGCAGTAGTGGATGGGGAGAGGATGGAAAAAGAAGGAAAAGAAAGAGGAGAAGGAGAAAAGAACATGATGGAGTTGGAGAAGATAACTAGAAGGAGAAGAAGATGAAGATGAATAAGAACAAGAACAATAAGTAGACCAAATAGGAGGAGGAGAAGGAGAAAAGAAAAATAAGGAAAAAGAGAAGAAGAAGAAGATGGAGAAGAAGGCGAAATGAAGAAAAAGAAGAGGAGGAAGAGGTAGAGGAAGCAGAAGAAGAAGACGAAGAAGAAGTCGAAGAGGGAGAAGAAAAAGGATGTGGAGGAGGAGGAGATGGAGAAGTAGGAAAAGAAAGAGAAGAAGAATAGAATGTGATGGAGTAGGAGATGATATTTAGGAGGATAAGAAGATGAAGATGAAAGAGAAAAAGACGTATAAGTAGATGAAGAAGGAGGTAGAGAAGGAAAAAAAGAAGAATAAGAAGAAGAATAAGGAGAAGAAGAAGTAGAAGACGAAGAAGAGGAAGAAGAAGAAGAAGAAAAAGAAGAAGAAGAAGAAGAAGAAAGAAGAAGGAGAAGGAGAAGGAGAAGTAGGAGAAGGAGAAGGAGGAGAAAGAGGAGAAAAATGTAGAAGAAGATGAAGAAGAAAAAACATGAACAAGAAGAAGAATAAGAGGAGAAGAAGAAGAAGAAGAAGAAGAGAATAGAAAGAAGTAAGAGGAAGCACAAGAAGAAGAAGAATATGAAAAGGAAGAGGAAGAAGAAGGAGGAGGATGAAGAGGAGGAGGAGGAGATGGAGAAGGAGGGGGTTAGAGAATGAAGAAAAGGAGGAGAAGGAGAATAGAACCTGATTGAGTAGGAGAAGATAACTAGAAGGAGAAAGAGATGAAGATGATAAAGAAAAAGAAGAATAGGTAGAAGACGAAGAAGAAGAAGAAGAAGAAGAAGAAGAAGAAGGAAAAGCAGAAGAAGAAGAAGTAGAAGAAGAAGTAGAAATAGAAGAAGAAGAAGAGGAGGAGGAAGAGAAGAAGGAGGAGGATTAGGTGGAGGAGGAGGAGATGGAGAAAAAGGAAACGAAAGAGAAAAAGGAAAGGAAAGAGAAGTAGAATAGACATTGATGGAGTAGGAGAAGGTAACTAGAAGGACAAAAAGATGAAGATGTGAAAGAAAAAAAGAATAGGTAGATGAAGAAGGAGGAGGAGAAGAAAAGAAGAAGATGATGAAGAAGAAGAGGAAGAGGAAGAGGAAGAAGAAGAAGAAAAAGAGGAGGAGGAGGAGATAGAGTAGGACAAGGAGGAAAAGAAAAAGCTGAAGGAGAATAGAACGTGATGGAGTAGGAGAAGATAAGTAGAAGGAGATAAAGATGAAGATGATAAAGAAAAGAAGAATAGGGAGAAGAAGAAGGAGGAGGAGAAGGAGAAGAAGGAAAAAGAAGAGTAAGAGGAAGAGGAAGAAGAAGAAGAAGGAAAAGCAGAAGCAGAAGAAGGAAAAGGAGGAGGAGAAGAAGAAGAAGAACGAAGAGGAAGAGAAGAATAAGAAGAAAGGAGGAGGAGGAGCGGGGGAGGTGGAAGTGGAGGAGAGGAGATGTAGAAGGAGGAAAAGAAAAAGATGAGAAGGAGAATAGAACATGATGGAGTAGGAGGATACAGATAAAAGGAGAAGAGAATGAATGTAAAGAAAAAAAGAAGAAAAAGTACAAGAAGACGAAGGAGGAGGAAGAGAAGAAGAAGAAGTAGGAGACCAAGAAGCTGACGATGATGATGAAAAATCACAAGAAAGTGAAGAAACAGCAGAACAGGGAGTAGCAGAAGAAGCAGCGGGAAGAGTAGCTACATCGAAGCAGTAGAAGAACAAAAGAAGCAGAAATAGCAGGATATAATAATAAAAGAAAAAGTAAGAGAAGAGGCAGAAGCAGAAAGGGAAACAAAAGAGGAAGAAGAAGAAGAAGGAGAAGGAGAAGAAGAAGAAGAAGAAGAAGAAGAAGAAGAAGAAGAGAAGAAGAAGAAGAAGAAGAAGAAGAAGAAGAAGAAAAGGAAGAGCAAGAAGACAAAAAGAACAAGAAGAAGAAGAAGAAGAAGAACAAGAACAAGAAGAAGAAGAAGAGGAAGAGGTAGAAGAAGGAGGAGGAGGAGGAGGAGAAGGTGGTTGAAAAAGAGGAGATGGAGAAGAAGGAAAAGAAAGAGGAGAAGGAGAATATAACATGATGGAATAGGAGAAGATAACTAGAACGAGAAGAAGATGAAGATGAAAAAGAAAAATAAGTAGATGAAGAAGGAGGAGGAGAAAGTGAAGAAGAAGAAGAAGAAGAAGAAGAAGAAAAAGAAGAAGAAAAAGAAGAAGGAGATGCAGAAGAATAAAAAGTAGAAGACGAAGAAGAAGTTGAAGAAGAAGAAGAAAAAGAAGGAGACCAAGAACATTATGTAGACGATGAAGAAAAATCATAAGGAGAAAGAGAAGAAACAGCAGAAGACGACGTAGCAGAAGAAGCAGTGGGAAAAGTAGCTTCATCAAAGCAGTAGAAGAAGAAAAGAAGCAGAAAGATCAGGAGATAATAATAAAAGTAAAAGTAAGACAAGAAGCAGAAGCAGAAGCAAAAGTGGAAGATGCAGAAGGAGAAGGAGAAGAAGAGGAAGAAGAAGAAGAAGAAGAAGAAGAAGAAGAAGAAGAAGAAGAAGAAGAAGAGGAAGAGGAAGAGGAAGAAGAAGAAGGAGGAGGAGGAGGTGGAGGAGGAGAAGATGGAGAGAAGGAGGAGGAGGAGGAGATGGAAGAGGAGGAGATGGAGAAGACGGAAAAGAAAGACGAGGAGAATAGAAGGTGATGGAGGAGGAAAAGGAAACTAGAAGGAGAAGAAGATGAAGATGATAAAGAAAAAGGGGGAAGAGATAGATGAAGAAGGAGGAGAAGAAGAAGAAGAAGAAGAAGAACAACAAGAACAAGAAAAAAAAGAAGAAGCAGAAGAAGAAGAAGAAGAAGAAGAAGAAGAAGAAGAAAGAAGAAGAAGAAGAAGAAGAAGAAGAAGAAGAAAAAGAAGAAGAAGACGCTTAAAAATCAAAAGTAGAAAGAGAATAAACAGCAGAAGCCAAACGAGCAGAAGAAGCAGCAGGAATAGTAGCTGCAGGAAAGCAGTAGAAGAAAAAAAAGAAGCAGAAATAGCAGTAGATAATAATAAAAGGAAAACTAAGACAAGAAGCAAAAGCAGAAACAAAAGAGGGAGAAGAAGAAGAAGACGGAGAAGAAGAAGAAGAAGAAGAAGAAGAAGAAGAAGAAGAAGAAGAAGAAGAAGAAGAAGAAGAAGAAGAACTAGAAGAAGAAGAACTAGAAGAAGAAGAAGAGGAAGAGGAAGAAGAAGCAGAAGAAGGAGAAGGAGAAGAAGAGGAAGAGGAAGAGGTAGAAGGAGGAGTATGCAGTAGTGGAGGGGAGAGGATGGAAAAGAAGGAAATAGAAAGAGGAGAAGGAGAAAAGAACATGAATGAGTTGGAGAAGATAACTAGAAGGATAAGAAGATGAAGATGAATAAGAACAAGAACAATAAGTAGACCAAATAGGAGGAGGAGAAGGAGAAAAAGAAAAATAAGGAAAAGAAGAAGAAGAAGAAGATGGAGAAGAAGAAGACGAAATGAAGAAAAAGAAGAGGAGGAAGAGGTAGAGGAAGCAGAAGAAGAAGACGAAGAAGAAGTCGAAGAGGGAGAAGAAAAAGGATGTGGAGGAGGAGGAGATGGAGAAGTAGGAAAAGAAAGAGAAGAAGAATAGAATGTGATGGAGTAGGAGATTATATTTAGGAGGATAAGAAGATGAAGATGAAAGAGAAAAAGACGTATAAGTAGATGAAGAAGGAGGTAGAGAAGAAGTAGAAGACGAAGAAGAGGAAGAAGAAGAAGAAGAAAAAGAAGAAGAAGAAGAAGAAGAAGAAGGAGAAGGAGAAGGAGAAGGAGAAGTAGGAGAAGGAGAAGGAGGAGAAAGAGAAGAAAAATGTAGAAGAAGATGAAGAAGAAAAACATGAACAAGAAGAAGAATAAGAGAAGAGAGAAGAAGAAGAAGAAGAAGAAGAAGAAGAAGAAGAAGAAGAAGAAGAGAATAGAAAGGAGTAAGAGGAAGCACAAGAAGAAGAAGAATATGAAAAGGAAGAGGAAGAAGTAGGAGGAGGATGAAGAGGAGGAGGAGGAGGAGATGGAGAAGGAGGGGGTTAGAGAATGAAGAAAAGAAGGAG
>NW_026606475.1:0-22971 GCF_029834395.1 Sorex fumeus | reverse complement strand
GAGCTTGGCTGCAGCCCAGCCTGGCAGTGTGCTAAAGCTACATTCTTAGGAAGCTCAGTGTGAGCTGAAATTGTCTCTCAAGACCCTGTTTTGCATCAAAAAGAGGAAAAAGAGAAGTCGGGGAGGAACTTGGGAGGGGCGGGTCCGTCTGGAAGATAAACTGCATTCGAAGGAATGTCTGCTCCCAGGAAGAATGCAGAACCGGATTCCTGAGAAGTGGTGGGGGCTGGGGGGCAACGACCCTATTTTTCCAGCCTCATGCAGAATTCTAAGCTTTTGCAAGAAGATTCTGGGCATGGCAGGCCAATGCCCGGACCGTTTCACCGTCTCTAAGCCCTTGTGGAAAATGTCAAAAAAAAAAAAAGTCGAAGATGCATTTTTCTGGGGCTTGAGGAGGCGTTGGATGACCTCTGCGCTCTTGCTTTGAATTTGGTCCCGAAGGAGAACGAAGATAGACTGTGCATAAGAACCTTTTGGAGGAGAGAATTCCGAGACCCTTCTTGACAGAAATAGCTCAAGAGTTTCTTTCTTTGTTTTCAGCAAAACCCACAATTTTCCGAGAACTGGGTCAGTCCCTGATGGCACTTTCGTTTCTTAGGAGTCGAGCCTGGAAAAGGGAGAGGTGAGGCCAGGAAACTGGGAAGAAAGAAAGAAAGAAAGAGAGAAAGAGAGAAAGAAAGAAAGAAAGAAAGAAAGAAAGAAAGAAAGAGAGAAAGAAAGAGAGAGAAAGAAAGAAAGAAAGAAAGAAAGAAAGAAAGAAAGAAAGAAAGAAAGAAAGAAGGGAGGGAGGAAGGAGGGAAGGAAAGAGGGAAGGAAGGAAGGAAGGAAGGAAGGAAGGAAGGAAGGAAGGAAGGGAGGGAGGAGAGAGGGAGGGAGGAGGAGGGAAGAGTTAGAGACAAAAATAAACAAGAAAAGAAAGAAAAATAGAAAGGAAGAAAAGGAGGGATCAATGGAGAGAGGCAGAGAAGCAGAACTAGGGAGGAAATAAGGAAGAAAGTAAGACAGAGAGAAGGACGGGTGGGAGGAAGGGCAGGAGAGGAAAGTAGGGAGGAAGAGAAAGAGAGAGAGAGAGAGAGAGAGAGAAAGAAAGAAAGAAAGAAAGAAGAGAATAAATAGAAGAGAAAGTAAGAAAATGGAAGAGAAAGAAAGGAGAAAGGAAAAGAATGCAAGGAGAAAGAAAGAAAGAAAGAAAGAAAGAAAATAAAAGGAGAAAGAAATAAAAACAGAAACAAAGAGAAAGGAGAAAGAAAATAGAAAGAGAGAAAGAAAGAAGAAATAGAAAGGAAGAGAAAAGAAATAAAGAGAGAAAGGAAGGAAGGAATGAAGGAAGGAAGGAAAGAAAGAAAGAGGAGAATAAATAGAAGAGAATGTGAGAAAGAAAATAGAAGAGAAAGAGGAAAGGAAGAGAAAGAAAGAAAGAAAGAAAGGAGAAAGAAAGAAAGAAAGAAGAAAGAAAGAAAGAAAGAAAGGAAGAAGGAAGAAGAAAGAAAGAAGAAAGGAGAAGAAAGAAAGAAAGAAAGAAAGAAGAAAGAAAGAGAAAGAAGGAAGGAAGGAAGGAAGGAAGGAAGGAAGGAAGAAGAAGGAAGGAAGGAAGGAAGGAAGGAAGAGAAGGAAAGAAAGAAAGAGAAGAGAGAGAGAAGAAGAGAGAGAGAGAGAAAGAAAGAGAGAAAGAAAGAAAGAAAGAAAGAAAGAAAGAAAGAAAGAAAGAAAGAGAGAGAGAAAGAGAGAGAGTGGAACAGGAGACCCGTGCAGCCGGCAACGAAGCGGCCCTTCCACTTCAGAAGGGGTCCAAGACTCAGTTTCCTGCCGGTCCTGGCGCAGGAAGCAGAGCCAGTCGCAGACGCGGCCACCCACGGAGCTGAGCTGTGGCCGCACAAGTGGACGGACCGGGTGGGGGCGGCGGGAGACGCTGTGTGTGTGTGTGTGTGTGTGTGTGTGTGTGTGTGTGTAAAGGAGCCTGGCAGAGACTAGGGCCGGCCAGGGAGGGACTGTGACGGGCTCCTACCCCGGGACCCAGAGGTGGCAACCAGCCCAGAAATTGGGATGTGTGTCTGTGTGCCTGTGTGTCTGTGTGTCTGTGTGTCTGTGTGTGTGTCTGTGCGTGTGTGCCTGTGTGTGGGCTTGTGTGTGTCGGTTTTGCGTGTCTGTGTGTCCACTGTGTGTGTCATCTGTGTGCATGTGTGTGCGCGCCTGTGTGTGTCTCTTGCATGTGTGTCTGTGTGTGCGTGTGTGTCTATGTGTGTTGTGTGTCTGTGTGTCTGTGTGTGCATATGCGTGTGTGTATGGAGTTGGGCTCATGTGTGTCTGTGTGCGTTTGTGTGTGTGTGGGTACATGCATGTGTCTGTGTGTGAGTGTGTGTTCCTGTATGTGTGCATGTGTGTGTCTGTCAGTGTCTATGTGTATGTGTCTATGTGTGTGCATGTGCGTGTGTGTCTATGTGTGTGTGTTTGTGTCTATGTGTATATCTGTGTGTGTGCTTGTGTGTGTATGGAGCTGGGCTCATGTGTATCTGTGTGTGTGCCCTTGTGTGTGTTTGGAGCTGGACTCGTGTGTGTCTGTATGCGTTTGTGTGTGTGCATGTGTCTGGGCGTGTGTGTCTGTGCCTGTATGTGTGCATGTGTGTCTGTCTGTGTGCATTTGTGTGTGTGTGGGTGCGCTTGTGTGTGTGCTGTGTGTGTCATGTGTGTGCATGTGTGTGTGCCTGTGTGTGTCTGTGGGATGTGTGTCTGTGTGTGCACGTGTGTGTCTGTTGTGTGTGCCTGTGTGTGTGAGCATGTGTAAGTCTGTGTGTGCGTCTGTGTGTGTCTTTGTCTGTGTCTGTGTGTGTGCATGTGCATGTGTGTGTGTATGGAGCTGGGCTCATGTGTGTCTGTGTGTGTGCCCTTGTGTGTGTTTGGAACTGGGCTCATGTGTGTTTGTGTGTGTGCGCTTGTGTGTGTATGGAGCTGGGCTGATGTGTGTCTGTGTGCGTTTGTGTGGGTGTGGTTGTGGGTGCGTGTGTGTGTCTGGGCGTGCCTGTATGTGTCCATGTCTGGGAGGGTCTATGTGTGTGTGTATGTCTATGTGTGTGTCTGTGTGTCTATGTGTGTATCTGTGTATGTGCATGTGTGTGTGTGTGTGTGTGTGTGTGTGTGGCCAGTGATGTGTGTCGACCTCTTCCCTCTGCCCCCACCCCCCACACCCCTGTGCTGCCTACTGAGGCCATGCCCCTTCCGGAAGTTTCCAGTCACTCACCCCCTTCCAGGGACGCTGACCGGGACACAGAACCCTCACTCTCCCACAGAGTCTCGGGGGCTCTCCAGCATCGGGTGTGACTGTGTCTCTCCTCGGGGCCACACACACGAGGGCTCGCGGAGTCAGGGGCCCGGCCAGGGACGCAACGCCCACAGCCCAGCCAACGCCAACACCAACGCCAACGCCAACGCCAACGCCAACGCCGTCTTCTTCTTCTTCTTTTTTTTTTTTTTTTTGCTTTTTGGGGTATCCCACCCGGCGATGCTCAGGGACTGCACTCGGGAATCCCTCCTGGCGGTGCTCGGGGGACCCTGGGAATCGAACCCGGGTCGGCCTTGTGCCAGGCCAACGCCCTCCCCGCTGGGCTATTGCTCCGGCCATCCTTCCTTCCTTCCTTCCTTCCTTCCTTCCTTCCTTCCTTCCTTCCTTCCTTCCTTCCTTCCTTCCTTTCCTTCCTTCCTTCCTTCCTTCCTCCTTTCTTTCTTTCTTTCTTTCTTCCTTTCTCTTTCTTTCTTTGTTTCTCTCCCTTCCTTCCTTCCTTCCTTCCTCCTTTCTCCTTCCTTCCTTCCTTCCTTCCTTCCTTATCCTTCCTTCCTTCCTTTCTTCCTTCCTCCATTTCCGTTCCTCCTTTCTCCTTCCTTCCTTCCTTCCTTATCCTTCCTTCCTTCCTTTCTTCCTTCCTCCATTTCCCTTCCTTCTTTCCTTCCTTCCTTCCTTCCTTCCTTTCTTCCTTCCTCCATTTCCCTTCCTTCTTTCCTTCCTTCCTTCCTTCCTTCCTTTCTTCCTTCCTCCATTTCCCTTCCTTCTTTCCTTCCTTCCTTCCTTATCCTTCCTTCCTTCCTTTCTTCCTTCCTCCATTTTCCCTTCCTTCTTTCCTTCCTTCCTTCCTTCCTTCCTTCCTTTTCCCTTCCTTCCTTCCTTCCTTCCTTATCCTTCCTTCCTTCCTTTCTTCCTTCCTCCATTTCCCTTCCTTCTTTCCTTCCTTCCTTCCTTCCTTCCTTCCTTTTCCCTTCCTTCCTTCCTTCCTTCCTTATCCTTCCTTCCTTCCTTTCTTCCTTCCTCCATTTCCCTTCCTTCTTTCTTTCTTTCCTTCCTTCCTTCCTTCCTTCCTTCCTTCCTTCCTTATCCTTCCTTCTTTCCTTCCTTTTCCCTTCCCTCCTTCCTTCCTTCCTTCCTTCCTTCTCTCCTTCCTTTTCCCTTCCCTCCTTCCTTCCTTCCTTCCTTCCTTATCCTTCCTTCCTCCATTTCCCTTCCTTCTTTCCTACCTTCCTTCCTTCCTTCCTTCCTTCCTTCCTTCCTTTTCCCTTCCCTCCTTCCTTCCTTCCTTCCACTTCCTTCCTTCCTACCTCCCTTTCCTGTCCTTCCTTCCTTCCTTCCTCTCTTTCTCTTTCTCGCTTTCTTTCTTCTTTCTTCTTTCTTTCTTTCTTTCTTTTCTTTCTTTTCTTTCTTTCTTTCTTTCTTCTTCCTTCTTTCTTTCCGGTCCCACCCGGGGATGCTCAGGGGTCCCTCCTGGCTCTGCACTCAGGAATCCCTCCTGGCAGTGCTCGGGGGAGACCCTAGGGATGCCGGGGATCGAACCCGGGTCGGCCACATGCCAGGCCAACGCCCTCCCCGCTGGGCTCTCGCTCCTCCGGCCCCTGCAGGTGCCTTTTCGTTCTCGGTCCACCTACCGTTCCGTGTCTACCTCGCGGGGACATCTCACCCACCTCATCTTCCTTTCCAGCTCTCTGCATCTTTCCCGACCTCGTTCCCTCTCTCCGACTCTCTCTCTCTCCGTTTTTCCTTCCGAGTTTCGCATCTCTTGCGTTTCTCTCTCTCTCCCTCTCTCTCCGTTTCTCTCCCTTTCCGCGTCTCTTTGCATCTCTGCCCATCTCTCTCCTCTACCCCTCTGTCCATCTCTCCATCTCTCTCCATCTCTCCCTCTCTCTCTCCCCTCTCTCCAACTTCCTCCTTTTCCGTTCTCTCTATCTCTCTCCCTCTCTCCTTGTCTCTGTCTCTCTCCCTCTCTCCATCTTCTTCCTTTTCTGCTCCCTCTATCTCTCTCCATCTCCCCCCTCTCCCCATCTCTCTCCCTTATCCCCCTCTTCGTCCCCCTCCATCCCTCCATCTCTCCATATGTCTCTTTCTCTCTCCAACTTTCCCCCTTTCCGTTCTCTCTGTCTCCATCTCCCTCCATGTCTCTCCCTGTCTCCATCTCTCTCCCTCATCCCTCTCTCCATCTCCCCATCTGTCTCTATCTCCCTCCATCTCTCCATCTCTCTCTATCTCTCTCCATCTCTCCATCTCTCTCCATCTTTCTCCCTCTCTCCATCTGTCTCCCTCATCCCTCTCTCTACCTCTCCGTCTCTATCTCTCTCCAACTCTCCGTCTCTCTCCATCTCTGTCCAACTCTCTCCCTCTCTCCATCTTCCTCCCTTTCCGCTCTCTCTCTTCATCTTTCCATCTCTCTCCATGTCTCTCCCTCTCTCCATCTCTCTCCCTAATCCTTCTCTCCACCTCTTCATCTCTCTCCATCTCTGTCCATCTCTGTCCAGCTCTCTCCCTCTCTCCATCTTCCTCTCTTTCTGCTCTGTCTCTCCATGTCTCCATCTCTCTCCATATCTCTCCCTCTCTCCATCTGTCTCCCTCATCCCTCTCTACCTCTCCATCTCTATCTCCCTCCATCTCTCCATCTCTCTCTATCACCCCTCCATCTCTCCATCTCTCTCTATCTCCCTCCATCTCTCCATCTCTCTCTATCACCCTCCATCTCTCATCTCTCTCTATCTCCCTCCATCTCTCCATCTCTCTCTATCGCTCTCCATCTCCCTCCATCTCTCCATCTCTCTCTATGTCTCTCCCTCTCTCCATCTCTCTCCCTTATCCTTCTCTCCATCTCTGTCCAACTCTCTCCCTCTCTCCATCTTCCTCCCTTACTGCTCTCTCTCTCCATCTCTCTCTCCATCTCTCTCCCTCATCCCTCTTTCTACCTCTCCATCTCTCTCTATCTCTCTCCATCTCTCTCCATCTCTCTTCGTGTCTCTCCCTCTCTCCATCTCTCTCCCTTATCCTTCTCTCACCCCTCCATCTCTCTCTATCTCTCTCCATCTCTCCATCTCTGTCCAACTCTCCTTCTCTCTCCATCTCTCTCCATCTCCATGTCTCTCCCTCTCTTCATCTCTCTCCCTTATCCTTCTCTCCACTTCTCCATCTCTCTCCATCTCTCTCCATCTCTATCCAACTCTCTCTCTCCATCTCTCTCCCTCATCCCTCTCTCCACCTCTCCATCTCTCTCTATCTCTCTCCATCTCTCTCCATCTCTGTCCATCTCTCTCCCTCATCCCTCTCTCCACCTCTCCATCTCTCTCTATCTCCCTCCATCTCTCCATCTCTCTCCATGTCTCTCCCTCTCTCCATCTGTGTCCCTCATCCCTCTCTCTACCCCTCCGTCTCCATCTCCCTCCATCTCTCCATCTCTCTCTATCTCTCTCCATCTCTCCATCTCTATCTCCCTCCATCTCTCCATCTCTCTCTATCTCCCTCCATCTCTCCATCTCTATCTCCCTCCATCTCTCCATCTCTATCTCTCTCCATCTCTCCATCTCTCTCTATCTCTCTCCATCTCTCCGTCTCTCTCCATCTCTGTCCATCTCTCTCCCTCATCCCTCTCTCCACCTCTCCATCTGTCTCTGTCTCCCTCCATCTCTCCATCTCTCTCTATCTCTCCCCATCTCTCCATCTCTCTCCATCTCTGTCATCTCTCTCCCTCATCCCTCTCTCCACCTCTTCATCTCTCTCTATCTCCCTCCATCTCTCCATCTCTCTCCATGTCTCTCCCTCTCCCCATCTGTGTCCCTCATCCCTCTCTCTACCCCTCCGTCTCCATCTCCCTCCATCTCTCCATCTCTCTCTATCTCTCTCCATCTCTCCATCTCTATCTCCCTCCATCTCTCCATCTCTCTCTATCTCCCTCCATCTCTCTATCTCTTTCTATCTCTCTCCATCTCTCTCTATCTCCCTCCATCTCTCCATCTCCCTCCCTCTCTCCATCTCTCTCCATCTCTCTCCCTCTCTTCATCTGTCCTCCCTCATCCCTCTCTACGTCTCCATCTCTATCTCCCTCCATCTCTCCATATCTCTCCCTCCCTCTCTCTCCATGTCTCTCCCTCTCTCCATCTCTCTCCCTCATCCCTCTCTCTACCCCTCCGTCTCTATCTCCCTCCATCTCTCCATCTCCCCGTCTCTCCTCCTCCCGGCCCACTTCCCTCCAATCCCCCCAGCCCACACCTGGTCCTCCCTCACCTCCCTTCCCCCACTCCCGTCTCCCCTCACTCTCACTCATTAAGCCTTTCCGACCCCGGAATGTTATTCCAAGTGCTCCCAGCCGCTCCATTTCCTGCCCACACAGAGGGTCATTAAGGGGGCCTGTAACCGGAGCCCCTGGCTGGCGGCCCTGGGTGGCCACACACAGCCCTCCCCCCACACTCCTCACAAACACGGGGGCCCCAGCTGGGGGACACACAAGGCTCTCTGATTTCCAGGGACCTGCAAGTCTCTGCCTGCAGACACTGCTTCTGCAGGGAGAGCGGGAATAAAGACAGCAGCTTTGGGAGAAACATCCAGGACACCGGAGTCACTGAATTCATAAGTGATGTTCTCTTAAACTGGGGGGAAGCGTTGCCCCAGGACCGTCCCCGGATTAACCCCGTGGGTGCGTGTGACTCTGTTTCCTTCTAACCAGGCAGCAGTGGGCAGGTAGAACTTGGAAATGAGACCCAGGGTCCCGCAAAACCCCCTCCCCGATTCCTCCGGAGGCAAGCAAAACAGCAAAAGTCCACACATCCATTTGTTTGCAGTTTCTTTTTTTCTTTTCTTTTATTTATTTATTTTTGCTTTTTGGAGTCCCACCCAGCGATGCTCAGGGGGTCCCTCCTGGCTCTGCACTCAGGAATCCCTCCTGGCGGTGCTCCGGGGACCCTATGGGATGCTGGGAATAAAACCCGGGTCGGCCGCGTGCCCTTCCCGCTGTGCTGTCACTCCCGTTCCTTGCGGTTTCTTTTACTGCCATCATCATGATAATTATTCTTACCTTGAAGTGCTGCTGTAGCTTGTGTCGTTGTTGATGTACACAAATACCTCACCTTCACACACCCCCTGTGCCCTACCCCCGGCCGGTCTTCTGGCCAGACCTCCCCCAAAACACGACCTCCCACCCCGAGGGCTTAATCTTAAGACTTTGGGACCCAATCGTTGGCCACTGTCCTTGGCCAAGACCCTCAAGTTTTTGGAAAATCCTACACGGGCAGTGTTCTACACTGAGTCGTTCCAGTTCATTGCAAACCACACACACACACACACACACACACACACACACACACCAGTGTTTTTTGCTGAGTCATTCAGATTTAGGGCAAACCACACACATACACACACCCCCAGTGTGTTTTGCTGAGTCATTCAAGTTCACGGCAAACCACACACACACACACACACACACACACACAAGTGTTTTTGGCTGAGTCATTCAAGTTTATGGCAAACCACAGACACACACACACACACCAGTGTTTTTTGCTGAGTCATTCAGATTTAGGGCAAACCACACACATACACACACCCCCAGTGTGTTTTGCTGAGTCATTCAAGTTCATGGCAAACCACACACAAACACACACACACACACACACACACACACACGAGTGTTTTTGGCTGAGTCATTCAAGTTTATGGCAAACCACACACACAACCCCCCCTGTGTTTTTCCCTGCATCGTTCAAGTTTATTGCAGACCACACACACACACACACACACACACACACAGGCCAGTGTTTTTTGCTGAGTCATTCAAGTTTATGGCAAACCACACACACACATACACACGCTCCTATGTTTTGTGTTGAGTCATTCAAGTTTAGTACATTCCCACCCCCCACCACACACACACACACACACACACGCACACACGCTCCCACACACTCCAGTGTTTTTTGCTGACTCAACTTTATTGCAAACCACACTCAACCGCCCTGTGGTTTTCTTCTGCATCATTCAAGTTTGTTGCAAAGCACACACACACACGCACGCACACACACAAACCAGTGGTTTTTGCTTAGTCATTCAGTTTTATGGCAAAACACACACACTAGTGTTTTTTGCTGAGTCATTCAAGTTTATTCAAGTTTATTGCAAACCACGCACACACACACACACACACCAGTGTTTTGCTGAGTCATTCAAGCTTATGGCAAACCACACACACACACACACACACACACATACACATGCTCCGATGTTTTGAGTCATTCAAGTTTAGTGCATTCCCACACCCACCACACACACACATACACACACACCCACGCGCGCACACACACACAAAACAGTGTGTTTTGCTTAGTCATTCAACTTTATGGCAAAACACACACACTAGTGTTTTTTGCTGAGTCATTCAAGTTTATTCACGTTTATTGCAAACCACACACTCACACACACACACACACACACACACACATATTCCCTTCCCTTGATTGGTTGCACCTCTCAAGATCATCTGATGGAACAACCAATCTCCCTCTCTCTTTTTTTTTTTTTTGCTTTTTGGGTCCCACCCGGTGATGCTCAGGGCTGACTCCTGGCTCTGCACTCAGAAATTACCCCTGGCGGTGCTCGGGGGACCCTAGGGATGCTGGGAATCGAACCCGGGTCAACCGTGTACAAGGCAAACGCCCTCCCCCCGGGCTATCACTCCAGCCCCTCTCTCTTCCTTCCTTCCTTCCTTCCTTTCTTTCTCTCCTTTCCTTCCTTCTTTTCTTTCTTTCTCTCCTACCTTCCTTCCTTCCTTCCTTCCATTCTTTCTTTCTTTCTTTCTCTCTCCTTCCTTCCTTCTGTCCTCCCTCCTTCCCTTCCATCCTTCCTTCCTTTCTTTCTTTCTTTCTTTCTTTCTTTCTCTCCTTCCTTCCTTCTGTCCTCCCTCCTTCCCATCCATCTGTTCTTTCTTTCTCTCCTTTTCTTTCTTTCTCTCTCCTTCCTTCCTTTCTTTCTCTTTCTTTCTTTCTCTCTTTCCTTCCTTTCTTTCTCTCCTTCCTTCCTTCTTTCCTCTTTCTTGCTTCTTTCTTTCTTTGTTTCTCTCTCCTTCCTTCCTTCCTTCCTTCCTTCTGTCCTCCCTCCTTCCCTTCCATCCTTTCTTTGTTTCTCTCTCTCCTTCCTTCCTTTCTTTCTCTCTCTCCTTCCTTCCTTTATTTCTTTCTCTCCTTCCTTCCTTCCTTCCTTCCTTCCCTCCCTCCCTCCCTTCTTTCTTTCCCTCCCTCCTTCCCTCCTTCCCTTCCTCCCTCCTTCCCTTCTTTCTTTCTTTTTTCTTTCTTTTCTTTCTTTTCAGATCACACCCAGCAATTCTCAGAGATTCCTCCTGGCTCTGCACTCAGGAGTTACTCCTGGCAGTGCTCAGGGGACCCTATGGGATGCTGGGAATCGAACCCGTGTCAGCCGCGTGCCAGGCAAACACCCTCCCCGCTGTGCTATCACTCCAGCCCGTGGTTCAGCCTTAATGGAAAGCAATATGGACACATCTCCAAAAAAATAAAATTAGAATTCATTTTTTTTGGGGGGTCACACTGTGAGGGAGAAACTGATCCCATGACAAGATGCAGCCAACATTAAGTCTCAACCAGCCTCAGTTTCTGTTTTCCCTGGAGTAGGACTTGCAGTTCCTGGTCAACTCCCAGTTGAGTGATTGGCCAAGATAAGGAACTGGGCAGTTGGGTCTGGCCGGTCATGAGAGGGTCACTGACCCCTCCTTAGAAACTGTTGTTAACCATCGTCTAATTGCTGACCACTGCTGTCAAGCAGCCAATGCTAAAAATAAATCAGTGTATAAACTGCATCTTAACTCTGACCCTTATAGGAACCGCTGCTGACTTGGAGTCGAGGGTCCTTGTCAAGACTCTGCTGCGTTGGATGAGACTCGGACCCTACTCGGGCTAGCGCTGGCTTGGTCTAGTAACAAAATTCTTTTGCTTTTGCATGCCCAGCAAGCTACCGAGAGTCTCTCGCCCGCATGGCAAAGCCTGGCAAGCTCCCCGTGGCGTCTTCGAGATGCCAAACACAGTCACCACAAGTCTCACCATGGACACGTTCCTGGTGCCGCCCTCGAGCAAATCGACGAACAACGGGAGGACAGTGCTACCGTGCTTTTTGCATGATCGTGTGTGGACTGTCCTCACATCTGCGATATCTGCGTCTGCATTCTGCACGCCCTTCCGTGTGTCCTGAGCTGCCTTCCAGCCATCCCGGCGGGAGGTGACCCAAAGGACAGAGAGAGATTTTCCCCGTCTCCCGAGATCTGCCGTGGATGGCGTCAGTCGACTCCTTGAAGGACATCACCTGAGGTCTAATGAGTCCCCCACTTCTGGAGACGCACCATGTAGAAAGGTTGCCGGGCGGAGAGAGCCAACCGGCAGACAGACAGCCACTGGAGATTCAGTGCAATTGGAAAGAAAACAAAGACGCAGGTTTGCAAAGAAAGAGGCTAAGGAGGCAAACTTGGGAGTATCCAGTTCTACGGACTTGAGAAATTCCTTTCGCCTAACCCAGTTGCCAGAGCTTGGGAGTATCCGGTTCTAGGGGCTTACCAAATTCCTTCGCCTAACCCTGTTCCCAGAACCCACCCAGAAACGCATTCCACAGAAGCTCCTCTAACCCAAAAACAGCGTTTTTTTTTTTGCTTTTTGGGTCCCACCCAGCGATGCACAGGGGTTCCTCCCGGCTCTGCACTCAGGAATGACTCCAGGCGGTGCTTGGGGGACCCTATGGGATGTTGGGAATCGAACCCGGGTCGGCCGCATGCAAGGCAAACGCCCTCCCCGCTGTGCTATTGCTCTGGCCCCTAATTATTACTCTTTGGATCATAACAGAATTTGTCAACGACTGTGCTCTTAGCTTATAGTTAAGTGCTATGACGCTTTGGCCAGGCCCATTTCTTTCTTTTTTTTTTTAATTTTGTATTATTATTTTTAAAAAATTTTTATTAGTGAGACATCATGAGGTACAGTTGCAGACTTACAAATTTTTGTGCTTGGGTTTCAGTTATACAATGATTGAGTACGCATCCCTCCACCAGTGCCCATTTTCCACCACCACGGATCCCAGTATCCCTCCCACCCCCCATCCCCCCCATCCCACCCTGCCTCTGTGGCAGGACACTCCCCCTTGTTCTCTCTCTCTTCTTTTGGGTACTGTGTTTTGCAAGAGAGGCATTGAGTGGCAATCATGTTCAGTCGATAGTCTACTTTCAGCATGCTTCTCCCATCCTGGGAGGATCCTCCCAACACCCTTTACTTGGTGCTCCCTTCTCTATCTGAGCTGCCTTTTCCCCTAGCGTGTGCGACTGTCCTCAAAGCTATGGAGTAATCCTCCTGGTACTGATCTCGGCTATTCTTGGGTATTAATCTTCTATTTTGTTACTTTATATCCCCCAGATGAATGCAATCTTTCTATGTCTATCCCTCTCTTTCTGACTCATTTCTCTTAGCATGATACTTTCTATGTTGTACCACTTGTATGTAAATTTCATGACTTCATCTTTTCTAACAGCTACATAGTACTCCATTGTGTAGATGTACCAAAGTTTCTTTAACCAGTCATCTGTTCTCGGGCACTCAGGTTTCTTCCAGATTCTCAGCCAGACCCATTTCGATGCCAGGGTAGGTCACCGCTTGCCCTAGGTCCATCCAGTCCCTCGTCGGGACCCTGCTTTTGGGGTGGTCGGAAGTAAGGGCAACTGAGGCATAAGTCAAGAGAGCAGATGCCCCGGGGTGAATATCATTCAGACTCAATTAACTGCGAAGTTACAAAAGCATAGCATTAACTGTCTTCCTGGGTCCGTGTCAAGAGAGAGAGAACGGGGCCAGCGCGATAGCACAGCGGGGAGGGCATTTGCCTTGCACGCGGCCGTCCTGGGTTCGGTTCCCCAAGTACCGCCAGGAGTAATTCCTGAGTACAGAGCCAGGAGTAACCCCCTGAGTATCGCTGGGTGTGACCCAGAAAGTCAAGAGAGAGAGAGAGAAAGAGAGAGAGAGAAGGAGCCCTGGTGGGTGGCGGGTGAGAGCCCTCCCCACCCGCTGGGACCCAGCCCCGGCAGCTGAAAACCTCCAGAACTCAACCACTGCCCTGCTCACGGCCGCTCTGCACACCTCAGGCTGAGCCTCACCCACGAGTGAATCTGTTCCTGGGTTCTCCAAACCACACACCCTACCCATACTCCAAGAGTACCGCACCACATTTCATAGGGCTCAAAGGAGGAAGCAAACAATCTTAGAGGGAAATATACATTTTTTACAGATATATATATATATCACTTAATCACTTAACTTCCCGTTAGTCGTCGATTTGCTCGAGCGGGCGCCAGTAACGTCTCCATTCCTCCCTGTTGCGTGCTAGCGTAGCCCAATGGCATCTGCTCATTCTAGGAACATGGCAGAGCCTCAAACCGATCATTCAGGGTCTTGACGAAGAAGTCGGACCATCTCGTAGGTGGGCGTCCATACGATCTTTTGACGTCCCGTGGAATCCAGTCGGTAACGGCTCTAGTCCAGCGGTTGTCTCCAAATCACATTACGTGTCCAGCCCATCTGACTTTCGACGCCTTGGAAAGCGAGACAGCGTCCCTGATTCTTGACCATCGACAGAGGTCGGAACTCCAGATTCTTCTCTCACTTGAGTGAAGCGTGATACTCCAAGCATAGCTCTTGCGATTCCTCTTTGGGAGACCCGAATAGCGTTTTCATCCTGTTTTCATAGGGCCCAGGTCTCTGAGGCGTATTTTAGTGCAGGAAGAACGATGGAGTTGAAAAGATGTGCCCGGAGCCGGAGTTTCTTTGTCCTCTTAGCTATTTCTTCGATGCTCTTGAAGGTGTTCTATGCCGCTCTCTTCCTCCTGTGCAACTCAGGTGTTCAGGTCATTTATGCTGATATTTATATTTACATATTTATATTTCATTTCATTTTTTCATTTCATCATCCTGTTATTCGTCGATTGCCTCGAGCAGGCCCCAGTAACGTCTCTTTCATCCTAGCCCTGAGATTATATTCAAGGCTCTTTAGGAGAATGAGACCCATCATTGTTACTGGTATTTGGCATATTTGGTAGGCCACGGGGAGTTTGCCAGACTCTGCCCTGTGGGCAGGCTACATTCGATAGCCTGCAAGTTTGTCCAAAGTAGGAATGAGACAATAATATGTCATAAAAAAAAAGTTCTGATAAGATGTCGCGTGGCCGCGAATGCGGCTGCACGGTTCCGGGATCTGGATTTTATAGTCTCTGAGTCTTGGCCGCTGATGGGATTACACGGCACCAGGGGGCCAGGTGGTGGGTGTGACCCCCGCCTACTGGAATTAGGAGGATCTGGGTGGAAGATGCTCGACTCCAATCCGAGTAGGCTTGGAGGTCTCGGCCCCGGAACCCGCGTGGCTTTGTCCCTCTGCCAGTACCTTCATGTGTGCGGAGAGTGGTCTCAGCATGGTGGTGGCTGGTCCTGGAGGTCTATAAATATATAAATATTTATATATATTTATTATATAGTTATATATAAGTATATATAAACTATATATTATATATTTATATATGAATATATATTTATATATAGAATACATATATTATATATATATATAGCACACAAGGCTCTCAAACGTTTTATCTTATTATTTTATTTTGCTTTTTGGGTCACACCAGCGAGGCACAGGGGTTCCTCCTGGCTCTGCACTCAGGAATTACCACCAGTGGTGCTCCAGGGACCATATGGGATGCTGAGACTCGAACCTAGGTGTGCCGCGTGCAAGACGAACGTCCTACCCGCTGTGCTATCGCTCCAGCCCCAAGGCTCAATCTTGATCAAGATGTCAGTGATCCCTTACGGAAGAGCTTAATGGTCCCTGCGTGAAATACAACAATCTCCACACTTTTTCTTCTAAGGCTGCTTATTCTGTAGACTTTTCAGCGGTTTTTCATAGCAAACAATACAGAATATATTATTTTGGTTTTGCTTCGGGGCAGGGATTGGGGTTGGGGTGGAAACACTCGAAATCTGGTGGTGGGAAGGTTGTTTGGATATTAAATGTCATCAAATATTGGGAACTGGTTTATAAAATTAAAATATTGGGGCTGGAGCGATAGCACGGTGGGGAGGGCATTTGCCTGGCACACGGCCGACCCAGGTTCAATTCCCAGCATCCCATAGGGTCCCCCGAGCACTGCCAGGAATAATTCCTGAGTGCATGAGCCAGGAATAACCCCTGCGCATCTCCGAGTTTGACCCCCCCAAAAAAATTTTTTAATGAAAGCCATAGGAGTCAACTCTAACGGAAGCAAGCAAGTCAAATATTAGTAATTTTTTAAAGCCTGCCAAGGAGCCGGTGGCCAATGGCTGATACTCCATTTGCAAATGGAACATTCAATACTCCAAACCCTCTCCCCTGGTCTGCTGGAATTGAACTGGAACTGAAGGCAGGCAGTCGGATTATTTTTTCTTAATTTTCTAATTTTTATTTTGCTTTTTGGGTCCCACCCGGCGATGCACAGGGGTTCCTCCTGGTTCTGCACTCAGGAATTACCCCTGGTGGTGCTCAGGGGACCCTAGGGGATGCTGGGAATCGAACCCAGGTCGGCCGCGTGCCAGGCAAACACACCCTCCCCGCTGTGCTATTGCTCCAGCCCCCGATTTTCAAAAATTTTTAAAGCGGCTCCATTGAGCACTTCCATATGTCCCACTTTGGGCAAAGCAAACAAACAAATACACAAAACCACATCCCCCCACACACACCGTTTGGCGACCATGCATCTCTGAAGAAATCCCTCACATTTGGAACTGCACCGGTAGCATCTGGGGTGCCCTGGAGCATGGGGTAGGGGTGTTCGTGGGGGAATTTCAGCAAAGGGTTTGCTCACTGCGAAACATCTGGACCGAATCAGCATCAGCTGGGCAGAGCTGACCAATGCTGGAAAAAAACCAATTTTTCCCCCCACCTTGGGGTCCCCAAGTGCCCAGAGGTTGCCCTGGACACAGATTCAAGCAGCACCATCAGTACTCTGCAGCCAGGTATGTAATCAGCACCTGGAAAATGTCGTGGCAAAAATTTACAAAATAATAAACATGATGTGCCTTGCACTCAGCTGGTCAGCTGACCTGAGTTCGATTCCTCCGCCCCTCTCGGAGAGCCCGGCAAGCTACCGAGAATATCTCGCCCCCACGGCAAAGCCTGGCCAGCTCCCCGGGACGTATTCGAGATGTCAAACACAGTGACAACAAGTCTCACAATGTTACTGGGCCCCGCTCGAGCAAATCGATGAACAACGGGAGGACAGTGACAGTGACAGGGATGTTTTCCAGACAAACCCTCTTCCTCACTCACGATGGCTTGGACCCAAAGAGGAATTTTCTTAAAGGATGTAAGAAAAAGAACAGCAACATAGAAAGAAAAATCAATGTCACTATCTTGCTATCTTGACCATCCCAGTACAGAGCTGCACCCTGATGGTCAGCAGAGCCCAGTGTAGATTCCAGAGACAAAAATCTACACAGATTTCAAGTTGAAGGCCCGTGCGAAAGAACAGCTGTCCTGGCATGTGGTGACCCAGGATTGATCCCTGGCACCCCATAGGGTCCCCCAGTCCTGCCATGGGAGCACAGAATTCAGCCTGCCCCGGGGGTGGGGGGGGGTCCTCCCTCCCAGAGACTCAGAGGGGAAGCTCAGGGCAGACAGAGGCAGAGACGGGAAGGGCACAGTCCCCCCAGCCCCCAGGGATGCCTGGAAGAGAAAAAGAAAGAACTGAAGGTTTAAAACGCATTAAAATGTATAAACAGCAGCATCTGTGTCGAGGAGCGTTTCAGCATTCCGGAGGACACGACATCCGTTCCCTGGTTTCCTGGAGTGGGGATTCCTAAAATCCTGCCATTTGGTCCTATCCTGTTCTCCTTATCTCTTCATCGGGGAGGAAATGAGCTAATGAAATAAATCACTGGGGTAAGCCTGGGGTGGCTCCCTCTCAAAGCTGGCGGACGGACTTGCTTCTCGCAGGAAATGAAAGATGAGGAAAGATAAGCGTTGGGTCCAGTCCACACGGATCTTTATCTGCGAGGCAAGATTCGTCTCCCTGGCAAGGATCGCATCCGTCTGTCCCTCCCTGGAACCGGATTTCTAGGATGCAAGAACATGACTGGCCTCTTCCGGCTGAAGAAGCCTGGTCTGATCCCCCAGCCCTGATTCTGATCAGAGGAAAAATCTCTGACTAGGAAATACTGAAGTGTGTCTTGAGCAAAAGGGGGGAAGAGAGACAGGAATAAACAGAGGGAGGAGAAGGAGGAAGGGAGGGAGGGAGGGAGGGAGGGAGGGAGGGAAGAAGGAAAGAAGGAAGGAAGGAAGGAGAAAGGAAGAAAGAAGAAAGAGGGAGGAGGGAGGGAAGGAGGGAGGGAGGAGGGAGGGAGGGAAGGAAGGAAGGAAGAGAGGGAGGGATGGAGGGAGGGAGGGAGGGAGGGAAGGAAGGAAGGAAGGAAGAGAGGGAGGGAGGGAGGGAGGGAGGGAAGGAAGGAAGGAAGGAAGGAAGGAAAAAAGGAAGGAAGGAAGGAAGGAAGGAAGGAAGGGAGGGAGGGAGGGAAGGAGGGAGGGAAGGAGGGAGGGAGGGAGGGAAAGAAGGAAGGAAGGAGGAAGGAACAAAGAAGAAAGGGAGGGAGGGAGAGAGGGAGGGAGGGAAGGAAGGAAGAAGGAAGGAAGGAAGGAAGGAAGGAAGGAAGGAAGGAAGGAAAGAAGAAGAGAGGGAAGGAGTGTGGAGAGGGGTGGAGAGGAGGGAGGGAGGGAGGGAGGGAGGAAGAAAGGAAGGAAGGAAAGAAGGGAGGGAGGGAGGGAGGAAGGAAGGAAGGAAGGAAGGAAGGAAGGAAGGAAGGAAGGAAAAGAAGGAAGGAGAAGGGAAGGAGTGTGGAGAGGGGTGGAGAGGAGGGAGGGAGGAGGGAAGGAAGAGAAAGGAAGGAAAGAAGGAAGGAGGAAGGAAGGAAGGGAGGGAGGGAGGAAAGGGGAGGAAGGATGGGAGGGAGGAAAAGCGGAAGGGAGTCCTTCAAGTTCCGAGTACCAGGATGTAGATATAATAATGCCAGGCATGGGGGCAAAGATTCAATAGAAGGAATTCTACTTCTTAATCATGACCTTAGTGGCCAGAAGCTCTCGTGTTAGGGGACACCCAGAAAAATGTTTTCCAATCACCGATTCTCCGTGAATTTTTGTTTTCCCCTAATGGGTTCCTAAGGCCTTTGCGGGTGGAACTGCAAAAGACATTGAGCTCCACGTTTTCCAGCCTTCCCGTTATCTTTCGTTCCTGGCATCTCTGAGCAGGACCCAGAGCCAGCAGGAAAAATTTGCTTCACAGCAAAGCTTCGGACTCAGGCAGGAAGCAGGACCTTGAGAACCTCAGGGAGTCTCCGCCAGTGCCAAGCTCTGTGGTCATCCGGGACAAAGTGCTCAGGCCTCTTTCACGCGGGTTCCAATCGCACCCTGACCCCAACGACCCAAAACTTCCATCTCATCAACATGCACGGATGGATGAGTCAAGGGAACATCTGGTTGACCAGATGTCTGTGACCATGGGCTCAAGCCAGCTAGTGAGGGCTGAAGTCGCCTTTTTTTTTTGTTTGTTTTTTTGGTCACTCTGTGATGAAAGGATCCTCAATGACTCTCCGGTACATAGCACAGCAGGCCAGGGCAGCAGCACACAACACAACTTTTGTTGTGGACAAAATTAAGCTCACTTCTCCCGTAAGGCGCCTGCAAAATGAACTGCTGTGCCAACCTGTAATCTTGGAGTCACAGCACAAAGAGAGTCTCCAGGATCAAGCGCATGGATCTAGACTTTAATTTATTTTTTTAATTAAAGCTTATTTTGTTTGCCTCAAGCAGATCTTCTATTTCTTTTTATTTATTTATTTTTTATTGAATCACCGTGAGATGCAGTTACAAATTTTTCATGTTTGAGTTTCAGTCGTACAATGATGGAACCCCCACTCCCTCCACCAGTGCCCATTCCCCACCACCAATGTCCCCAGTACCCCCCCATCCCAAACCCTCCCCCTGCCTCCATGGCAGATAATCTCCCTCTCTCTCTCTCTCCCTCACTCTCTCTCTCTTTCTCTCTCTCTCTCTCTCTCTCTCTCTCTCTCTCTCTCTCTCTCTCCCCTCTTTGGGGCATTATGGTTTGAAAACTTATTTTTTAAAAAAATTCTTTGTTTATTTGGGCTGGCAATACTATTATTCATGGTTTCTTTTTTTCCCCATGAATCCATAAATTTTTATTTATCAAAAATATAAATATAACTCGTATATTTCATTTTACAGTTGTAGACTTACAAATTTTTGTGCTCGTGTTTCAGTTATACGATGATCAAGTTATTCATGGTTCTAAAGGATAGAATGGACGTGATTCCGGCGCACCACCCATCACGGCTCCTTCCCCTCCCTCTCACCAACCCCACAATTCAATTGAGTTGTCAGTTCCCCCTCAACACCACCCCCTCCCCCCTGTCATGTTTGGTTCTTGGTTGCTCCCTGACGGTGTATCTTGAAGTCCTGCCTACGAGAGAGATTCTTCCATCTCTGACCCTTTCCTTCTCACTGACGTCACTTCAGCATAACCTCCTCCACGTCCATTCACTTGGCTGCAAGTTGTATGCTTTTGTTCTTTTTCAGAGCTCCATAGTATCCCATTGTGTCTATGACCCACCCTTCTATTTTTCTTTACTTACTTACAAAGACTTTTTTTTGCAATTTTAATTTTTTTAATAGAATCTCAGTGAGATACATAGTTACAAAGTTGTTCATGATTGGGTTTCAACACCCGTCCCTCCAGGAGAGCACATTTCCTACCACCAATGTTCCCAAGTTCCTTCCTTCCCTCCATCCCCCACAACCCAGCTTGCCTCTATGGCACACACTTTTCTTCTAGTCTCAAACTATTCTTTTTTTATATCCTACAAATGAGTGCAGTCATTCTATGTCTGTCACTCTATCTCCTTCTGACTCGTTTCACTCACCATGATACTCTCCATGTCCATCCTTTATAAAGGCATTCCATGACCTCATTTTTTCTGACAGTTGTAGGGTATTCCACTGTGTAGATGGACCATAGTTTCTTTATCCAATCGTCTGTTCTAGGGAACTTGGTTAGACTAAAACTTCCTTTTTTAAAAAAACTTTTATTAATGAAACACCATGAGGTCCAGTTGTAGACTTACAGATTTTTGTGCTTGGGGTTTCAGTTATACAATGCTCCAGTACCCATCCCTCCACTAGTGTCCATTCTCCATCATTTACATTTTTTAAAATTTTTGTTAGTGAAACACCATGAGGTACAGTTGTAGACTTACAAATTTTTGTGCTTGGTTTCAGTTATACATGATCCAGGACCCACCCCTCCACCAGTGCCCATTCTCCATCATTTACATTTTTTTTAAATTTTTGTTAGTGAAACACCATGAGTACAGTTGTAGATTTATAAATTTTTGTGCTTGGGTTTCAATTATACAATGATCAATCACCATCCCTCCACCAGTGCCCATTTCCCACCACCACGTAGACCACAACTTCTTGACCAACTTTTTTTTTGTACTTGGGCACTGTCACTGTCACTGTCCTCCCGTGGTTCAACAATTTGCTCGAGCGGGCCCAGTAACATTGTGAGACTTGTTACTGTGTTTGACATATCGAATATGTCACGGGAAGCTTGCCAGGCTTTGCGTGCTGGCGATATACTCTTGGTAGCTTGCCGGGCTCTCCGAGAGGGGTGGAGGAATCGAACTCGGGTCGGCTCAGCCATGGCCACGTGCAAGGCAAATGCCCTGCCCGCTGTGCTATCGCTCCAGCCCCGTATTTGGGCTTTTTTTTTTTTGTATTTTTTTGTACCTGGGCATTTGGGTGTTTCCACATCTTGGCTATCGTGCTAAGTGCAGCAGTGAAGAAAGGTGTGCCTACATCCTTTCGAATTAATGTTTTTGTGTTTGAATAGATGCCAGAAGGGGTATGGCTAGGGCATATGGTAATTCTATTCCTTTCTTTTTTTTTTTTTAAAGAAATGTCCACATTGCTTTCCATAAAAGCTGACCAGACGACATTCCCAGCAGTAAGAGATGGGACTTTCTCACCATTACCTTGCCACTCTATTTCCAGATTTCTTTTATTTTATTTTGGGGGGATTTAGGGTCACACCCAAGGGTGCTTAAGATTTCACTCCAGGCTCTGCACTCGGAAATCACTTCCTGGGGACAGAGGCTTAGGGGGATCAAGTATCGAACCCAGGTCAGCTATGTGCAAGGCCAATGCCCTCCTGGCCCGACTATCTCTTCTGCCATTCTGGATTTTTGATAGTTCTAGGCTTTCGGCTCCGTTCCCCTGATCGGTGCTTCACTGAAGAGCTCAAAGTGAGTCTCTCTTGGCTCTGCCTTTGTTTTGATGGGCATCTCAGAATGTTTGCAAACTCGGCCACCGCAGAGAAAGCCCTGCGTGTGTTGACGTTCCGTGGGCTGGCACAGATCACGATGATGATGCAGAGTACTGGGGAATGGACGGCATTGTCCAAGCTTCTGCTTGAAGGGGTTTGGACAGGATCTCAGTCAGGGGTCCTGACAGGCTACATCCCTGGAATGCCTACACCGCATCTGGTTCGGTGGACCCTCACAAAGGGCCTTTTGTAAGGCAGCTGCCAACCGCATAAATCCCAGGGATAATGCCACGGATGGAATGCACTGCAGTGGTTTGAAGTTCCTGGCAAGCTCTTTCAGGATGAATATTTAGCCAGCAGCCTGTGATTATAGTATCGTGTCTCCTACATTCTCCCCACCTCCGTAGAGTCGTTGCGGGTGTAATAGGTGTTTGGCATAACCAGAGAGGCCGTACGCCGCCGTGCTACCTGGTGTCGCCAGGATTAATCTCCTGGGTGGAAACACTCCTCTGATCACCCAAGGGACGAGGAGAGCCCTTAATTACCGTCAACAGGATGAAAAGGAGGGTGAGCAACAAACCAGTCATTGGAAACCCAACCCAGCAAGGTGCAAGGCAAAGCTTTTAAAGAAGTTGCAGCTAAGTGAAATGAGTCAGAAAGGAGAGGGACAGACAGAAAGGACTGCGCTCAAGTGTGGAGTATAAAATAACATAAGACAATGAAATAACCCAAGGAGAGTAGACACAAGGTCCAGGAAGATTGCTCCGTGGTTGGAAGCTTGCCTCATGAGCCAGGGGAGAAGGCAGCTGGGATGGAGAAGGGGTCACTGTGTCCGTGAGGGTTGGAGGGATCGCTTGGGATGGGAGGTGTGTGCTGAGAGTAGATCAAGGACCCAACGTGATCGTATTGGATCTGGATTGATCCGCGTTGATCTCAGTATCTGTATTGAAAACCATCATGCCCCAAAGTCGAGAGAGAGAGAGGATGGGGGAGATTGTCTGCCATGGAGGCATGGGGGAGGTGGGATGGGGGGATACTGGGCACTTTGGTGGTGGGGAATGGGCTCTGGTGGAGGGATGGGGGGTTTCATTATTGTCTGTCTGAAACTCAACATGAAACTTTTGTAACTGCATCTCACAGTGATTCAATAATAAAATAAAAATTTAAAAAGAATTTTTACATTCTCATACCAAGGATGTGTCACATGGTGGGTACCATATGCAGACCAACCTCAGGCTGGGCATCAGTCACCCGTCGGCCCCCTCAAGTGAACTTCTCACGCATCCCAGCCTCC
>NW_026606474.1:0-33599 GCF_029834395.1 Sorex fumeus | reverse complement strand
ACCACTTGTGAATGTCCAAGTAAAACAATGCTGGTTTTCAGAGGCCTGTTCATGTTCGCAGTCGTGCTGTTCAATTGGCTATCCACTCAACCTGTTTTGCTCCTCATTTTCCTGTGCACACAACCCAGCCTTCAGAAATCATTGTAATCTCCACTACAGGATGTTCCATTCATTCACTGGGAATCTGGAATTCATCTGAATCTGCACTCCACGCAGGCTTTCGTTACACCACTGCTGAAAGTCGAAGTAATGCAATACTGGTTTTCAGTGGTCTGTTCACATTCGAAGCCGAGGCTTTTTACAGGCTATCCACTCAACACTGGTCAGCTCTTCATTTTCGTGTCCCCACAATCCAGATTTCAGAAATCATTGCAATCTCCACTACAGAATGTTCCATTCATTCACTGCGAGTCTGGAGTTTATCTGATTCTCCACTCCCGCCTGGTTAACATTACACCACTTGTGAATGTACCAAGTAAGCCAATGCTGGTTTTCAGAGGCCTGTTCATACTCGCAGCCGTGCTGTTTAATTGACAATTCACTCCACCCTGTTCAGCTCTTCATTGTCCCACCACACTACCAGCCTTCAGAAATCTTTGTTATCTCCACTACAGAATGTTCCATTCATTCACTGCGAATCTGGAATTCATCTGACTCTCAACTCCACGCAGGTTTTCATTACACCACTGTTGAATGTCCAAGTAACCCAATGCTGGTTTTCAGCGGCCTGTTCATATTCGCAGCCCTGCTGTTTACTTGGCTATCGATTCAAGCCTGGTCAGCTCTTCATTTTCCTGTCCACACAACACAGGCTTCAGAAATCATTGGAATCTCCTCTACAGAATGTTCCATTCATTCACTGCGAATGTGGAATTCAACTGACTCTCCACTCCATGCAGGTTTTCCTTACACCACTGATGAATGTCCAAGTAACCCAATGCTGGTTTTCAGCTGCATGTTCACACTCGCAGCCATGCTATACAATTGGCTTTCCACTAAATCCTGATTAGTTCTTGATTTTCCTTCCACACGACCCAGCCTTCAGAAATCGTTGGAATCTCCACTAGAGAATGTTCCATTCATTCACTGCGAATCTGGAATTCCTCTGAACCTCCACTCCCGGCAGGTTTTCGTTACACCACTGTTGAATGTCCAAGTAACCCAATGTTTTAAGTGTTTTCTTCACAAGCGCAGTGGTGCTGTTCAATTGGCTATCCACTCAACCCTGGCCAGCTCTACATTTTCCTGTCCACACCACAGAGACTGGAGAAATCATTGTTATCTCCACTACAGAATGTTCCATTCATTCACAGCGAATCTGGAATTCATCTGAATCTCCACTCCCGGCAGGTTTTCGTGACACCACTGGTAAATATCCAAGTAAGCCAATGCTGGTTTTAAGTGGCCTGCTCATACTCTCAGCCGTGCTGTTCAATTTGCTATCCACTCAACCCTCTTCAGCTCCATTTTCCTGTCCACATAACCCAAACTTCAGAAACAATTGGTATCTCCTCCACAGAATGTTCCATTCATTGACGGCAAATCTGAAATTCATCTAATTCTCAACTCCCGTCAGGTTTTCGTTACACCACTTGTGAATGTCCAATTAAGCCAAAGCTGGTTTTCAGTGGCCTGTTCTTACTACGAGACGTGCTGTTCATTTGGCTATCCATTCCACCCTGTTCAGCTCTACATTTTCGTGTCCACAAAACCCAGCCTTCAGAAATCATTGGAATCACCACTAGAGAATGTTCCATTCATTCACTGCGAATCTGGAATTCATCTGAATCTCCACTCCCGGCAGGTTTTCATTGCACCACTGCTGAATGTTCAAGTAACGCAATGATGGTTTTCAGCGGTCTATTCACACTCGAACCCGTGCTGTTCACGGTCTAGCGACTCAACACTGGTGAGTTCTTCTTTTTCCAGTTCAGACAATACAAACCTCAGAAACCATTGCAATCTACACTACAGAATGTTTCATTCATTCAGGCGAATCTTGAATTCATCTTGTTCTCCACTCCCAGCAGGTTTTCGTTTCACCACTGGTGAATGTCCAAGCAACCCAAGGCTGGTTTCAGCTGCGTGTTAACACTCGCAGCCGTGCTGTTCAATTGGCTATCCAGTGAACGCTGGTTAGCTCTTGATTTTCCTTCCACACACCGAGCCTTCAGAAATCATTCTTATCTCCACTTCAGAATGTTCCATTCGTTCCCTGCGAATCTGGAATTCCTCTGACTCTCCACACCAGGCAGATTTTCCTAACAACACTGGTGAATGACCAGGTAATCCAATGCTGGTTTTCAGCGGCTGTTCACACTCACAGCCTTGCTGTTCAATTGGCAATCCAGTCAAACCTAGTCAGCTCTTCATTTTCCTGTCCACACAACCCAGCGTTCAGAAATCATTGGAATCTCTACTACAGAAATTTCCATTCATTCACTGTGAATCTGGAAATACTCTGAATCTGCATTCCAGGAAGGCTTTCGTTACACCACTGATGAATGTCCAAGTAATGCAATGCTGCTTCTTAGTGGTCTGTTCACACTCGAAACCGTGCTGTTCATTGGCTATCCACTCAATATCGGTCAGCTCTTCAATATCCTGTCCAGACTATCCAGATTCCTAAATGTTGGCAATCACCACTACAGAATGTTCCATTCAATCACGCGAATCTGGAATTCATCAGAGTCTCCACTCCTGGAAGGTTTTCGTGACACCACTGGTAAATGTCCAAGGAAGACAATGCTGGTTTTAAGCCGCCTGCTAACACACTCAGCCGTGCTGTTCAATTTGCTATCCACCCAACCCTATTCAGCTCTACATTTTCCTGTCCTCATAACCCAACCTTCAGAAATAATTGGTATCTCCTCCACAGAATGTTCCGTTCATTCACTGCGAATCTTAAATTCATCTGACTCTCAACTCCCGGCGGGTTATCGTTACACCACTTGTGAATGTCCAAGTAAGCCAATGCTGGTTTTCAGTGGCCTGTTCATACTAAGAGACGTGCTGTTCATTTGGCTATCCACTCCACCCTGTTCAGCTCTACATTCTCGTGTCCACAAAACCCAGCCTTCAGAAATCATTGGAATCACCACTAGAGAATGTTCCATTCATTCACTGCGAATCTGGAATTCATCTGAACCTCCACTCCTGGCAGGTTTTCGTTACGCCACTGGTGAATGTCCAAGTAACTCAATACTGGTTTTCAGAGGCATGTTCAACTCGCAGAAGTGCTGTTCAATGGGCTATCCACTCAATATTGGTCAGCTCTTCATTTTCCTCTCCACACAAACCAGCCTTCAGAAATCATTGGGCTCTCCACTACAGACTGTTCCATTCATTCACTGCGATTCTGCAATTCATCTGACTCTCCGCTCCAGGCAGGTTTTCATTACAGCACTGGTGAATGACCAAGTAATCCAATGCTGGTTTTCAGCCGCCTTTTCACACTCGCAGTGTGCTGTTCAATTGTCTATCCACTCAAACCTGGTCAGCCTTTCATTTTCTTTTCCACAATATCAGACTTCAGAAATCATTGGAATCGCCAGTACAGAATGTTCCATTCATTCACTGCCAATCTGGAATTCATCTGAATCTGCACTCCAGGTAGGCTTTCATTACACCACTTATGAATGTCCAAGTAACACAATGCTGGTTTTCAGCGGTCTGTTCACACTCTAAGCCCTGCTTTTTACTGGGTATCCACACAACTGTGGTCAGCTCTTCATTTTCATGTCCAAACAATCCAGACTTGAGAAATCATTGCAATCTCCAGTACAGAATGTTCCATTCATTCACTGCGAATCTGGAATTCAACTGAATCTCCACTACCTGCAGATTTATCTTACACCACTTGTGAATGTCCAAGTAAAACAATGCTGGTTTTCAGAGGCCTGTTCATGTTCGCAGTCGTGCTGTTCAATTGGCTATCCACTCAACCTGTTTTGCTCCTCATTTTCCTGTGCACACAACCCAGCCTTCAGAAATCATTGTAATCTCCACTACAGGATGTTCCATTCATTCACTGGGAATCTGGAATTCATCTGAATCTGCACTCCACGCAGGCTTTCGTTACACCACTGCTGAAAGTCGAAGTAATGCAATACTGGTTTTCAGTGGTCTGTTCACATTCGAAGCCGAGGCTTTTTACAGGCTATCCACTCAACACTGGTCAGCTCTTCATTTTCGTGTCCCCACAATCCAGATTTCAGAAATCATTGCAATCTCCACTACAGAATGTTCCATTCATTCACTGCGAGTCTGGAGTTTATCTGATTCTCCACTCCCGCCTGGTTAACATTACACCACTTGTGAATGTCCAAGTAAGCCAATGCTGGTTTTCAGAGGCCTGTTCATACTCGCAGCCGTGCTGTTTAATTGACAATTCACTCCACCCTGTTCAGCTCTTCATTGTCCCACCACACTACCAGCCTTCAGAAATCTTTGTTATCTCCACTACAGAATGTTCCATTCATTCACTGCGAATCTGGAATTCATCTGACTCTCAACTCCACGCAGGTTTTCATTACACCACTGTTGAATGTCCAAGTAACCCAATGCTGGTTTTCAGCGGCCTGTTCATATTCGCAGCCCTGCTGTTTACTTGGCTATCGATTCAAGCCTGGTCAGCTCTTCATTTTCCTGTCCACACAACACAGGCTTCAGAAATCATTGGAATCTCCTCTACAGAATGTTCCATTCATTCACTGCGAATGTGGAATTCAACTGACTCTCCACTCCATGCAGGTTTTCCTTACACCACTGATGAATGTCCAAGTAACCCAATGCTGGTTTTCAGCTGCATGTTCACACTCGCAGCCATGCTATACAATTGGCTTTCCACTAAATCCTGATTAGTTCTTGATTTTCCTTCCACACGACCCAGCCTTCAGAAATCGTTGGAATCTCCACTAGAGAATGTTCCATTCATTCACTGCGAATCTGGAATTCCTCTGAACCTCCACTCCCGGCAGGTTTTCGTTACACCACTGTTGAATGTCCAAGTAACCCAATGTTTTAAGTGTTTTCTTCACAAGCGCAGTGGTGCTGTTCAATTGGCTATCCACTCAACCCTGGCCAGCTCTACATTTTCCTGTCCACACCACAGAGACTGGAGAAATCATTGTTATCTCCACTACAGAATGTTCCATTCATTCACAGCGAATCTGGAATTCATCTGAATCTCCACTCCCGGCAGGTTTTCGTGACACCACTGGTAAATATCCAAGTAAGCCAATGCTGGTTTTAAGTGGCCTGCTCATACTCTCAGCCGTGCTGTTCAATTTGCTATCCACTCAACCCTCTTCAGCTCCATTTTCCTGTCCACATAACCCAAACTTCAGAAACAATTGGTATCTCCTCCACAGAATGTTCCATTCATTGACGGCAAATCTGAAATTCATCTAATTCTCAACTCCCGTCAGGTTTTCGTTACACCACTTGTGAATGTCCAATTAAGCCAAAGCTGGTTTTCAGTGGCCTGTTCTTACTACGAGACGTGCTGTTCATTTGGCTATCCATTCCACCCTGTTCAGCTCTACATTTTCGTGTCCACAAAACCCAGCCTTCAGAAATCATTGGAATCACCACTAGAGAATGTTCCATTCATTCACTGCGAATCTGGAATTCATCTGAATCTCCACTCCCGGCAGGTTTTCATTGCACCACTGCTGAATGTTCAAGTAACGCAATGATGGTTTTCAGCGGTCTATTCACACTCGAACCCGTGCTGTTCACGGTCTAGCGACTCAACACTGGTGAGTTCTTCTTTTTCCAGTTCAGACAATACAAACCTCAGAAACCATTGCAATCTACACTACAGAATGTTTCATTCATTCAGGCGAATCTTGAATTCATCTTGTTCTCCACTCCCAGCAGGTTTTCGTTTCACCACTGGTGAATGTCCAAGCAACCCAAGGCTGGTTTCAGCTGCGTGTTAACACTCGCAGCCGTGCTGTTCAATTGGCTATCCAGTGAACGCTGGTTAGCTCTTGATTTTCCTTCCACACACCGAGCCTTCAGAAATCATTCTTATCTCCACTTCAGAATGTTCCATTCGTTCCCTGCGAATCTGGAATTCCTCTGACTCTCCACACCAGGCAGATTTTCCTAACAACACTGGTGAATGACCAGGTAATCCAATGCTGGTTTTCAGCGGCTGTTCACACTCACAGCCTTGCTGTTCAATTGGCAATCCAGTCAAACCTAGTCAGCTCTTCATTTTCCTGTCCACACAACCCAGCGTTCAGAAATCATTGGAATCTCTACTACAGAAATTTCCATTCATTCACTGTGAATCTGGAAATACTCTGAATCTGCATTCCAGGAAGGCTTTCGTTACACCACTGATGAATGTCCAAGTAATGCAATGCTGCTTCTTAGTGGTCTGTTCACACTCGAAACCGTGCTGTTCATTGGCTATCCACTCAATATCGGTCAGCTCTTCAATATCCTGTCCAGACTATCCAGATTCCTAAATGTTGGCAATCACCACTACAGAATGTTCCATTCAATCACGCGAATCTGGAATTCATCAGAGTCTCCACTCCTGGAAGGTTTTCGTGACACCACTGGTAAATGTCCAAGGAAGACAATGCTGGTTTTAAGCCGCCTGCTAACACACTCAGCCGTGCTGTTCAATTTGCTATCCACCCAACCCTATTCAGCTCTACATTTTCCTGTCCTCATAACCCAACCTTCAGAAATAATTGGTATCTCCTCCACAGAATGTTCCGTTCATTCACTGCGAATCTTAAATTCATCTGACTCTCAACTCCCGGCGGGTTATCGTTACACCACTTGTGAATGTCCAAGTAAGCCAATGCTGGTTTTCAGTGGCCTGTTCATACTAAGAGACGTGCTGTTCATTTGGCTATCCACTCCACCCTGTTCAGCTCTACATTCTCGTGTCCACAAAACCCAGCCTTCAGAAATCATTGGAATCACCACTAGAGAATGTTCCATTCATTCACTGCGAATCTGGAATTCATCTGAACCTCCACTCCTGGCAGGTTTTCGTTACGCCACTGGTGAATGTCCAAGTAACTCAATACTGGTTTTCAGAGGCATGTTCAACTCGCAGAAGTGCTGTTCAATGGGCTATCCACTCAATATTGGTCAGCTCTTCATTTTCCTCTCCACACAAACCAGCCTTCAGAAATCATTGGGCTCTCCACTACAGACTGTTCCATTCATTCACTGCGATTCTGCAATTCATCTGACTCTCCGCTCCAGGCAGGTTTTCATTACAGCACTGGTGAATGACCAAGTAATCCAATGCTGGTTTTCAGCCGCCTTTTCACACTCGCAGTGTGCTGTTCAATTGTCTATCCACTCAAACCTGGTCAGCCTTTCATTTTCTTTTCCACAATATCAGACTTCAGAAATCATTGGAATCGCCAGTACAGAATGTTCCATTCATTCACTGCCAATCTGGAATTCATCTGAATCTGCACTCCAGGTAGGCTTTCATTACACCACTTATGAATGTCCAAGTAACACAATGCTGGTTTTCAGCGGTCTGTTCACACTCTAAGCCCTGCTTTTTACTGGGTATCCACACAACTGTGGTCAGCTCTTCATTTTCATGTCCAAACAATCCAGACTTGAGAAATCATTGCAATCTCCAGTACAGAATGTTCCATTCATTCACTGCGAATCTGGAATTCAACTGAATCTCCACTACCTGCAGATTTATCTTACACCACTTGTGAATGTCCAAGTAAAACAATGCTGGTTTTCAGAGGCCTGTTCATGTTCGCAGTCGTGCTGTTCAATTGGCTATCCACTCAACCTGTTTTGCTCCTCATTTTCCTGTGCACACAACCCAGCCTTCAGAAATCATTGTAATCTCCACTACAGGATGTTCCATTCATTCACTGGGAATCTGGAATTCATCTGAATCTGCACTCCACGCAGGCTTTCGTTACACCACTGCTGAAAGTCGAAGTAATGCAATACTGGTTTTCAGTGGTCTGTTCACATTCGAAGCCGAGGCTTTTTACAGGCTATCCACTCAACACTGGTCAGCTCTTCATTTTCGTGTCCCCACAATCCAGATTTCAGAAATCATTGCAATCTCCACTACAGAATGTTCCATTCATTCACTGCGAGTCTGGAGTTTATCTGATTCTCCACTCCCGCCTGGTTAACATTACACCACTTGTGAATGTCCAAGTAAGCCAATGCTGGTTTTCAGAGGCCTGTTCATACTCGCAGCCGTGCTGTTTAATTGACAATTCACTCCACCCTGTTCAGCTCTTCATTGTCCCACCACACTACCAGCCTTCAGAAATCTTTGTTATCTCCACTACAGAATGTTCCATTCATTCACTGCGAATCTGGAATTCATCTGACTCTCAACTCCACGCAGGTTTTCATTACACCACTGTTGAATGTCCAAGTAACCCAATGCTGGTTTTCAGCGGCCTGTTCATATTCGCAGCCCTGCTGTTTACTTGGCTATCGATTCAAGCCTGGTCAGCTCTTCATTTTCCTGTCCACACAACACAGGCTTCAGAAATCATTGGAATCTCCTCTACAGAATGTTCCATTCATTCACTGCGAATGTGGAATTCAACTGACTCTCCACTCCATGCAGGTTTTCCTTACACCACTGATGAATGTCCAAGTAACCCAATGCTGGTTTTCAGCTGCATGTTCACACTCGCAGCCATGCTATACAATTGGCTTTCCACTAAATCCTGATTAGTTCTTGATTTTCCTTCCACACGACCCAGCCTTCAGAAATCGTTGGAATCTCCACTAGAGAATGTTCCATTCATTCACTGCGAATCTGGAATTCCTCTGAACCTCCACTCCCGGCAGGTTTTCGTTACACCACTGTTGAATGTCCAAGTAACCCAATGTTTTAAGTGTTTTCTTCACAAGCGCAGTGGTGCTGTTCAATTGGCTATCCACTCAACCCTGGCCAGCTCTACATTTTCCTGTCCACACCACAGAGACTGGAGAAATCATTGTTATCTCCACTACAGAATGTTCCATTCATTCACAGCGAATCTGGAATTCATCTGAATCTCCACTCCCGGCAGGTTTTCGTGACACCACTGGTAAATATCCAAGTAAGCCAATGCTGGTTTTAAGTGGCCTGCTCATACTCTCAGCCGTGCTGTTCAATTTGCTATCCACTCAACCCTCTTCAGCTCCATTTTCCTGTCCACATAACCCAAACTTCAGAAACAATTGGTATCTCCTCCACAGAATGTTCCATTCATTGACGGCAAATCTGAAATTCATCTAATTCTCAACTCCCGTCAGGTTTTCGTTACACCACTCGTGAATGTCCAATTAAGCCAAAGCTGGTTTTCAGTGGCCTGTTCTTACTACGAGACGTGCTGTTCATTTGGCTATCCATTCCACCCTGTTCAGCTCTA
Organism: Sorex fumeus; assembly: GCF_029834395.1. Taxonomy (NCBI): domain Eukaryota; kingdom Metazoa; phylum Chordata; class Mammalia; order Eulipotyphla; family Soricidae; genus Sorex; species Sorex fumeus. The sequence continues at coordinate 24,201 of NW_026606474.1, read as the reverse complement.
CATTTTCGTGTCCACAAAACCCAGCCTTCAGAAATCATTGGAATCACCACTAGAGAATGTTCCATTCATTCACTGCGAATCTGGAATTCATCTGAATCTCCACTCCCGGCAGGTTTTCATTGCACCACTGCTGAATGTTCAAGTAACGCAATGATGGTTTTCAGCGGTCTATTCACACTCGAACCCGTGCTGTTCACGGTCTAGCGACTCAACACTGGTGAGTTCTTCTTTTTCCAGTTCAGACAATACAAACCTCAGAAACCATTGCAATCTACACTACAGAATGTTTCATTCATTCAGGCGAATCTTGAATTCATCTTGTTCTCCACTCCCAGCAGGTTTTCGTTTCACCACTGGTGAATGTCCAAGCAACCCAAGGCTGGTTTCAGCTGCGTGTTAACACTCGCAGCCGTGCTGTTCAATTGGCTATCCAGTGAACGCTGGTTAGCTCTTGATTTTCCTTCCACACACCGAGCCTTCAGAAATCATTCTTATCTCCACTTCAGAATGTTCCATTCGTTCCCTGCGAATCTGGAATTCCTCTGACTCTCCACACCAGGCAGATTTTCCTAACAACACTGGTGAATGACCAGGTAATCCAATGCTGGTTTTCAGCGGCTGTTCACACTCACAGCCTTGCTGTTCAATTGGCAATCCAGTCAAACCTAGTCAGCTCTTCATTTTCCTGTCCACACAACCCAGCGTTCAGAAATCATTGGAATCTCTACTACAGAAATTTCCATTCATTCACTGTGAATCTGGAAATACTCTGAATCTGCATTCCAGGAAGGCTTTCGTTACACCACTGATGAATGTCCAAGTAATGCAATGCTGCTTCTTAGTGGTCTGTTCACACTCGAAACCGTGCTGTTCATTGGCTATCCACTCAATATCGGTCAGCTCTTCAATATCCTGTCCAGACTATCCAGATTCCTAAATGTTGGCAATCACCACTACAGAATGTTCCATTCAATCACGCGAATCTGGAATTCATCAGAGTCTCCACTCCTGGAAGGTTTTCGTGACACCACTGGTAAATGTCCAAGGAAGACAATGCTGGTTTTAAGCCGCCTGCTAACACACTCAGCCGTGCTGTTCAATTTGCTATCCACCCAACCCTATTCAGCTCTACATTTTCCTGTCCTCATAACCCAACCTTCAGAAATAATTGGTATCTCCTCCACAGAATGTTCCGTTCATTCACTGCGAATCTTAAATTCATCTGACTCTCAACTCCCGGCGGGTTATCGTTACACCACTTGTGAATGTCCAAGTAAGCCAATGCTGGTTTTCAGTGGCCTGTTCATACTAAGAGACGTGCTGTTCATTTGGCTATCCACTCCACCCTGTTCAGCTCTACATTCTCGTGTCCACAAAACCCAGCCTTCAGAAATCATTGGAATCACCACTAGAGAATGTTCCATTCATTCACTGCGAATCTGGAATTCCTCTGAACCTCCACTCCTGGCAGGTTTTCGTTACGCCACTGGTGAATGTCCAAGTAACTCAATACTGGTTTTCAGAGGCATGTTCAACTCGCAGAAGTGCTGTTCAATGGGCTATCCACTCAATATTGGTCAGCTCTTCATTTTCCTCTCCACACAAACCAGCCTTCAGAAATCATTGGGCTCTCCACTACAGACTGTTCCATTCATTCACTGCGATTCTGCAATTCATCTGACTCTCCGCTCCAGGCAGGTTTTCATTACAGCACTGGTGAATGACCAAGTAATCCAATGCTGGTTTTCAGCCGCCTTTTCACACTCGCAGTGTGCTGTTCAATTGTCTATCCACTCAAACCTGGTCAGCCTTTCATTTTCTTTTCCACAATATCAGACTTCAGAAATCATTGGAATCGCCAGTACAGAATGTTCCATTCATTCACTGCCAATCTGGAATTCATCTGAATCTGCACTCCAGGTAGGCTTTCATTACACCACTTATGAATGTCCAAGTAACACAATGCTGGTTTTCAGCGGTCTGTTCACACTCTAAGCCCTGCTTTTTACTGGGTATCCACACAACTGTGGTCAGCTCTTCATTTTCATGTCCAAACAATCCAGACTTGAGAAATCATTGCAATCTCCAGTACAGAATGTTCCATTCATTCACTGCGAATCGGGAATTCAACTGAATCTCCACTACCTGCAGATTTATCTTACACCACTTGTGAATGTCCAAGTAAAACAATGCTGGTTTTCAGAGGCCTGTTCATGTTCGCAGTCGTGCTGTTCAATTGGCTATCCACTCAACCTGTTTTGCTCCTCATTTTCCTGTGCACACAACCCAGCCTTCAGAAATCATTGTAATCTCCACTACAGGATGTTCCATTCATTCACTGGGAATCTGGAATTCATCTGAATCTGCACTCCACGCAGGCTTTCGTTACACCACTGCTGAAAGTCGAAGTAATGCAATACTGGTTTTCAGTGGTCTGTTCACATTCGAAGCCGAGGCTTTTTACAGGCTATCCACTCAACACTGGTCAGCTCTTCATTTTCGTGTCCCCACAATCCAGATTTCAGAAATCATTGCAATCTCCACTACAGAATGTTCCATTCATTCACTGCGAGTCTGGAGTTTATCTGATTCTCCACTCCCGCCTGGTTAACATTACACCACTTGTGAATGTCCAAGTAAGCCAATGCTGGTTTTCAGAGGCCTGTTCATACTCGCAGCCGTGCTGTTTAATTGACAATTCACTCCACCCTGTTCAGCTCTTCATTGTCCCACCACACTACCAGCCTTCAGAAATCTTTGTTATCTCCACTACAGAATGTTCCATTCATTCACTGCGAATCTGGAATTCATCTGACTCTCAACTCCACGCAGGTTTTCATTACACCACTGTTGAATGTCCAAGTAACCCAATGCTGGTTTTCAGCGGCCTGTTCATATTCGCAGCCCTGCTGTTTACTTGGCTATCGATTCAAGCCTGGTCAGCTCTTCATTTTCCTGTCCACACAACACAGGCTTCAGAAATCATTGGAATCTCCTCTACAGAATGTTCCATTCATTCACTGCGAATGTGGAATTCAACTGACTCTCCACTCCATGCAGGTTTTCCTTACACCACTGATGAATGTCCAAGTAACCCAATGCTGGTTTTCAGCTGCATGTTCACACTCGCAGCCATGCTATACAATTGGCTTTCCACTAAATCCTGATTAGTTCTTGATTTTCCTTCCACACGACCCAGCCTTCAGAAATCGTTGGAATCTCCACTAGAGAATGTTCCATTCATTCACTGCGAATCTGGAATTCCTCTGAACCTCCACTCCCGGCAGGTTTTCGTTACACCACTGTTGAATGTCCAAGTAACCCAATGTTTTAAGTGTTTTCTTCACAAGCGCAGTGGTGCTGTTCAATTGGCTATCCACTCAACCCTGGCCAGCTCTACATTTTCCTGTCCACACCACAGAGACTGGAGAAATCATTGTTATCTCCACTACAGAATGTTCCATTCATTCACAGCGAATCTGGAATTCATCTGAATCTCCACTCCCGGCAGGTTTTCGTGACACCACTGGTAAATATCCAAGTAAGCCAATGCTGGTTTTAAGTGGCCTGCTCATACTCTCAGCCGTGCTGTTCAATTTGCTATCCACTCAACCCTCTTCAGCTCCATTTTCCTGTCCACATAACCCAAACTTCAGAAACAATTGGTATCTCCTCCACAGAATGTTCCATTCATTGACGGCAAATCTGAAATTCATCTAATTCTCAACTCCCGTCAGGTTTTCGTTACACCACTTGTGAATGTCCAATTAAGCCAAAGCTGGTTTTCAGTGGCCTGTTCTTACTACGAGACGTGCTGTTCATTTGGCTATCCATTCCACCCTGTTCAGCTCTACATTTTCGTGTCCACAAAACCCAGCCTTCAGAAATCATTGGAATCACCACTAGAGAATGTTCCATTCATTCACTGCGAATCTGGAATTCATCTGAATCTCCACTCCCGGCAGGTTTTCATTGCACCACTGCTGAATGTTCAAGTAACGCAATGATGGTTTTCAGCGGTCTATTCACACTCGAACCCGTGCTGTTCACGGTCTAGCGACTCAACACTGGTGAGTTCTTCTTTTTCCAGTTCAGACAATACAAACCTCAGAAACCATTGCAATCTACACTACAGAATGTTTCATTCATTCAGGCGAATCTTGAATTCATCTTGTTCTCCACTCCCAGCAGGTTTTCGTTTCACCACTGGTGAATGTCCAAGCAACCCAAGGCTGGTTTCAGCTGCGTGTTAACACTCGCAGCCATGCTGTTCAATTGGCTATCCAGTGAACGCTGGTTAGCTCTTGATTTTCCTTCCACACACCGAGCCTTCAGAAATCATTCTTATCTCCACTTCAGAATGTTCCATTCGTTCCCTTGCGAATCTGGAATTCCTCTGACTCTCCACACCAGGCAGATTTTCCTAACAACACTGGTGAATGACCAGGTAATCCAATGCTGGTTTTCAGCGGCTGTTCACACTCACAGCCTTGCTGTTCAATTGGCAATCCAGTCAAACCTAGTCAGCTCTTCATTTTCCTGTCCACACAACCCAGCGTTCAGAAATCATTGGAATCTCTACTACAGAAATTTCCATTCATTCACTGTGAATCTGGAAATACTCTGAATCTGCATTCCAGGAAGGCTTTCGTTACACCACTGATGAATGTCCAAGTAATGCAATGCTGCTTCTTAGTGGTCTGTTCACACTCGAAACCGTGCTGTTCATTGGCTATCCACTCAATATCGGTCAGCTCTTCAATATCCTGTCCAGACTATCCAGATTCCTAAATGTTGGCAATCACCACTACAGAATGTTCCATTCAATCACGCGAATCTGGAATTCATCAGAGTCTCCACTCCTGGAAGGTTTTCGTGACACCACTGGTAAATGTCCAAGGAAGACAATGCTGGTTTTAAGCCGCCTGCTAACACACTCAGCCGTGCTGTTCAATTTGCTATCCACCCAACCCTATTCAGCTCTACATTTTCCTGTCCTCATAACCCAACCTTCAGAAATAATTGGTATCTCCTCCACAGAATGTTCCGTTCATTCACTGCGAATCTTAAATTCATCTGACTCTCAACTCCCGGCGGGTTATCGTTACACCACTTGTGAATGTCCAAGTAAGCCAATGCTGGTTTTCAGTGGCCTGTTCATACTAAGAGACGTGCTGTTCATTTGGCTATCCACTCCACCCTGTTCAGCTCTACATTTTCGTGTCCACAAAACCCAGCCTTCAGAAATCATTGGAATCACCACTAGAGAATGTTCCATTCATTCACTGCGAATCTGGAATTCCTCTGAACCTCCACTCCTGGCAGGTTTTCGTTACGCCACTGGTGAATGTCCAAGTAACTCAATACTGGTTTTCAGAGGCATGTTCAACTCGCAGAAGTGCTGTTCAATGGGCTATCCACTCAATATTGGTCAGCTCTTCATTTTCCTCTCCACACAAACCAGCCTTCAGAAATCATTGGGCTCTCCACTACAGACTGTTCCATTCATTCACTGCGATTCTGCAATTCATCTGACTCTCCGCTCCAGGCAGGTTTTCATTACAGCACTGGTGAATGACCAAGTAATCCAATGCTGGTTTTCAGCCGCCTTTTCACACTCGCAGTGTGCTGTTCAATTGTCTATCCACTCAAACCTGGTCAGCCTTTCATTTTCTTTTCCACAATATCAGACTTCAGAAATCATTGGAATCGCCAGTACAGAATGTTCCATTCATTCACTGCCAATCTGGAATTCATCTGAATCTGCACTCCAGGTAGGCTTTCATTACACCACTTATGAATGTCCAAGTAACACAATGCTGGTTTTCAGCGGTCTGTTCACACTCTAAGCCCTGCTTTTTACTGGGTATCCACACAACTGTGGTCAGCTCTTCATTTTCATGTCCAAACAATCCAGACTTGAGAAATCATTGCAATCTCCAGTACAGAATGTTCCATTCATTCACTGCGAATCTGGAATTCAACTGAATCTCCACTACCTGCAGATTTATCTTACACACTTGTGAATGTCCAAGTAAAGCAATGCTGGTTTTCAGAGGCCTGTTCATGTTCGCAGTCGTGCTGTTCAATTGGCTATCCACTCAACCTGTTTTGCTCCTCATTTTCCTGTGCACACAACCCAGCCTTCAGAAAATCATTGTAATCTCCACTACAGGATGTTCCATTCATTCACTGGGAATCTGGAATTCATCTGAATCTGCACTCCACGCAGGCTTTCGTTACACCACTGCTGAAAGTCGAAGTAATGCAATACTGGTTTTCAGTGGTCTGTTCACATTCGAAGCCGAGGCTTTTTACAGGCTATCCACTCAACACTGGTCAGCTCTTCATTTTCGTGTCCCCACAATCCAGATTTCAGAAATCATTGCAATCTCCACTACAGAATGTTCCATTCATTCACTGCGAGTCTGGAGTTTATCCTGATTCTCCACTCCCGCCTGGTTAACATTACACCACTTGTGAATGTCCAAGTAAGCCAATGTGGTTTTCAGAGGCCTGTTCATACTCGCAGCCGTGCTGTTTAATTGACAATTCACTCCACCCTGTTAAGCTCTTCATTGTCCCACCACACTACCAGCCTTCAGAAATCTTTGTTATCTCCACTACAGAATGTTCCATTCATTCACTGCGAATCTGGAATTCATCTGAACCTCCACTCCTGGCAGGTTTTCGTTACGCCACTGGTGAATGTCCAAGTAACTCAATACTGGTTTTCAGAGGCATGTTCAACTCGCAGAAGTGCTGTTCAATGGGCTATCCACTCAATATTGGTCAGCTCTTCATTTTCCTCTCCACACAAACCAGCCTTCAGAAATCATTGGGCTCTCCACTACAGACTGTTCCATTCATTCACTGCGATTCTGCAATTCATCTGACTCTCCGCTCCAGGCAGGTTTTCATTACAGCACTGGTGAATGACCAAGTAATCCAATGCTGGTTTTCAGCCGCCTTTTCACACTCGCAGTGTGCTGTTCAATTGTCTATCCACTCAAACCTGGTCAGCCTTTCATTTTCTTTTCCACAATATCAGACTTCAGAAATCATTGGAATCGCCAGTACAGAATGTTCCATTCATTCACTGCCAATCTGGAATTCATCTGAATCTGCACTCCAGGTAGGCTTTCATTACACCACTTATGAATGTCCAAGTAACACAATGCTGGTTTTCAGCGGTCTGTTCACACTCTAAGCCCTGCTTTTTACTGGGTATCCACACAACTGTGGTCAGCTCTTCATTATCATGTCCAAACAATCCAGACTTGAGAAATCATTGCAATCTCCAGTACAGAATGTTCCATTCATTCACTGCGAATCTGGAATTCAACTGAATCTCCACTACCTGCAGATTTATCTTACACCACTTGTGAATGTCCAAGTAAAACAATGCTGGTTTTCAGAGGCCTGTTCATGTTCGCAGTCGTGCTGTTCAATTGGCTATCCACTCAACCTGTTTTGCTCCTCATTTTCCTGTGCACACAACCCAGCCTTCAGAAATCATTGTAATCTCCACTACAGGATGTTCCATTCATTCACTGGGAATCTGGAATTCATCTGAATCTGCACTCCACGCAGGCTTTCGTTACACCACTGCTGAAAGTCGAAGTAATGCAATACTGGTTTTCAGTGGTCTGTTCACATTCGAAGCCGAGGCTTTTTACAGGCTATCCACTCAACACTGGTCAGCTCTTCATTTTCGTGTCCCCACAATCCAGATTTCAGAAATCATTGCAATCTCCACTACAGAATGTTCCATTCATTCACTGCGAGTCTGGAGTTTATCTGATTCTCCACTCCCGCCTGGTTAACATTACACCACTTGTGAATGTCCAAGTAAGCCAATGCTGGTTTTCAGAGGCCTGTTCATACTCGCAGCCGTGCTGTTTAATTGACAATTCACTCCACCCTGTTCAGCTCTTCATTGTCCCACCACACTACCAGCCTTCAGAAATCTTTGTTATCTCCACTACAGAATGTTCCATTCATTCACTGCGAATCTGGAATTCATCTGACTCTCAACTCCACGCAGGTTTTCATTACACCACTGTTGAATGTCCAAGTAACCCAATGCTGGTTTTCAGCGGCCTGTTCATATTCGCAGCCCTGCTGTTTACTTGGCTATCGATTCAAGCCTGGTCAGCTCTTCATTTTCCTGTCCACACAACACAGGCTTCAGAAATCATTGGAATCTCCTCTACAGAATGTTCCATTCATTCACTGCGAATGTGGAATTCAACTGACTCTCCACTCCATGCAGGTTTTCCTTACACCACTGATGAATGTCCAAGTAACCCAATGCTGGTTTTCAGCTGCATGTTCACACTCGCAGCCATGCTATACAATTGGCTTTCCACTAAATCCTGATTAGTTCTTGATTTTCCTTCCACACGACCCAGCCTTCAGAAATCGTTGGAATCTCCACTAGAGAATGTTCCATTCATTCACTGCGAATCTGGAATTCCTCTGAACCTCCACTCCCGGCAGGTTTTCGTTACACCACTGTTGAATGTCCAAGTAACCCAATGTTTTAAGTGTTTTCTTCACAAGCGCAGTGGTGCTGTTCAATTGGCTATCCACTCAACCCTGGCCAGCTCTACATTTTCCTGTCCACACCACAGAGACTGGAGAAATCATTGTTATCTCCACTACAGAATGTTCCATTCATTCACAGCGAATCTGGAATTCATCTGAATCTCCACTCCCGGCAGGTTTTCGTGACACCACTGGTAAATATCCAAGTAAGCCAATGCTGGTTTTAAGTGGCCTGCTCATACTCTCAGCCGTGCTGTTCAATTTGCTATCCACTCAACCCTCTTCAGCTCCATTTTCCTGTCCACATAACCCAAACTTCAGAAACAATTGGTATCTCCTCCACAGAATGTTCCATTCATTGACGGCAAATCTGAAATTCATCTAATTCTCAACTCCCGTCAGGTTTTCGTTACACCACTTGTGAATGTCCAATTAAGCCAAAGCTGGTTTTCAGTGGCCTGTTCTTACTACGAGACGTGCTGTTCATTTGGCTATCCATTCCACCCTGTTCAGCTCTACATTTTCGTGTCCACAAAACCCAGCCTTCAGAAATCATTGGAATCACCACTAGAGAATGTTCCATTCATTCACTGCGAATCTGGAATTCATCTGAATCTCCACTCCCGGCAGGTTTTCATTGCACCACTGCTGAATGTTCAAGTAACGCAATGATGGTTTTCAGCGGTCTATTCACACTCGAACCCGTGCTGTTCACGGTCTAGCGACTCAACACTGGTGAGTTCTTCTTTTTCCAGTTCAGACAATACAAACCTCAGAAACCATTGCAATCTACACTACAGAATGTTTCATTCATTCAGGCGAATCTTGAATTCATCTTGTTCTCCACTCCCAGCAGGTTTTCGTTTCACCACTGGTGAATGTCCAAGCAACCCAAGGCTGGTTTCAGCTGCGTGTTAACACTCGCAGCCGTGCTGTTCAATTGGCTATCCAGTGAACGCTGGTTAGCTCTTGATTTTCCTTCCACACACCGAGCCTTCAGAAATCATTCTTATCTCCACTTCAGAATGTTCCATTCGTTCCCTGCGAATCTGGAATTCCTCTGACTCTCCACACCAGGCAGATTTTCCTAACAACACTGGTGAATGACCAGGTAATCCAATGCTGGTTTTCAGCGGCTGTTCACACTCACAGCCTTGCTGTTCAATTGGCAATCCAGTCAAACCTAGTCAGCTCTTCATTTTCCTGTCCACACAACCCAGCGTTCAGAAATCATTGGAATCTCTACTACAGAAATTTCCATTCATTCACTGTGAATCTGGAAATACTCTGAATCTGCATTCCAGGAAGGCTTTCGTTACACCACTGATGAATGTCCAAGTAATGCAATGCTGCTTCTTAGTGGTCTGTTCACACTCGAAACCGTGCTGTTCATTGGCTATCCACTCAATATCGGTCAGCTCTTCAATATCCTGTCCAGACTATCCAGATTCCTAAATGTTGGCAATCACCACTACAGAATGTTCCATTCAATCACGCGAATCTGGAATTCATCAGAGTCTCCACTCCTGGAAGGTTTTCGTGACACCACTGGTAAATGTCCAAGGAAGACAATGCTGGTTTTAAGCCGCCTGCTAACACACTCAGCCGTGCTGTTCAATTTGCTATCCACCCAACCCTATTCAGCTCTACATTTTCCTGTCCTCATAACCCAACCTTCAGAAATAATTGGTATCTCCTCCACAGAATGTTCCGTTCATTCACTGCGAATCTTAAATTCATCTGACTCTCAACTCCCGGCGGGTTATCGTTACACCACTTGTGAATGTCCAAGTAAGCCAATGCTGGTTTTCAGTGGCCTGTTCATACTAAGAGACGTGCTGTTCATTTGGCTATCCACTCCACCCTGTTCAGCTCTACATTCTCGTGTCCACAAAACCCAGCCTTCAGAAATCATTGGAATCACCACTAGAGAATGTTCCATTCATTCACTGCGAATCTGGAATTCCTCTGAACCTCCACTCCTGGCAGGTTTTCGTTACGCCACTGGTGAATGTCCAAGTAACTCAATACTGGTTTTCAGAGGCATGTTCAACTCGCAGAAGTGCTGTTCAATGGGCTATCCACTCAATATTGGTCAGCTCTTCATTTTCCTCTCCACACAAACCAGCCTTCAGAAATCATTGGGCTCTCCACTACAGACTGTTCCATTCATTCACTGCGATTCTGCAATTCATCTGACTCTCCGCTCCAGGCAGCTTTTCATTACAGCACTGGTGAATGACCAAGTAATCCAATGCTGGTTTTCAGCCGCCTTTTCACACTCGCAGTGTGCTGTTCAATTGTCTATCCACTCAAACCTGGTCAGCCTTTCATTTTCTTTTCCACAATATCAGACTTCAGAAATCATTGGAATCGCCAGTACAGAATGTTCCATTCATTCACTGACAATCTGGAATTCATCTGAATCTGCACTCCAGGTAGGCTTTCATTACACCACTTATGAATGTCCAAGTAACACAATGCTGGTTTTCAGCGGTCTGTTCACACTCTAAGCCCTGCTTTTTACTGGGTATCCACACAACTGTGGTCAGCTCTTCATTTTCATGTCCAAACAATCCAGACTTGAGAAATCATTGCAATCTCCAGTACAGAATGTTCCATTCATTCACTGCGAATCTGGAATTCAACTGAATCTCCACTACCTGCAGATTTATCTTACACCACTTGTGAATGTCCAAGTAAAACAATGCTGGTTTTCAGAGGCCTGTTCATGTTCGCAGTCGTGCTGTTCAATTGGCTATCCACTCAACCTGTTTTGCTCCTCATTTTCCTGTGCACACAACCCAGCCTTCAGAAATCATTGTAATCTCCACTACAGGATGTTCCATTCATTCACTGGGAATCTGGAATTCATCTGAATCTGCACTCCACGCAGGCTTTCGTTACACCACTGCTGAAAGTCGAAGTAATGCAATACTGGTTTTCAGTGGTCTGTTCACATTCGAAGCCGAGGCTTTTTACAGGCTATCCACTCAACACTGGTCAGCTCTTCATTTTCGTGTCCCCACAATCCAGATTTCAGAAATCATTGCAATCTCCACTACAGAATGTTCCATTCATTCACTGCGAGTCTGGAGTTTATCTGATTCTCCACTCCCGCCTGGTTAACATTACACCACTTGTGAATGTCCAAGTAAGCCAATGCTGGTTTTCAGAGGCCTGTTCATACTCGCAGCCGTGCTGTTTAATTGACAATTCACTCCACCCTGTTCAGCTCTTCATTGTCCCACCACACTACCAGCCTTCAGAAATCTTTGTTATCTCCACTACAGAATGTTCCATTCATTCACTGCGAATCTGGAATTCATCTGACTCTCAACTCCACGCAGGTTTTCATTACACCACTGTTGAATGTCCAAGTAACCCAATGCTGGTTTTCAGCGGCCTGTTCATATTCGCAGCCCTGCTGTTTACTTGGCTATCGATTCAAGCCTGGTCAGCTCTTCATTTTCCTGTCCACACAACACAGGCTTCAGAAATCATTGGAATCTCCTCTACAGAATGTTCCATTCATTCACTGCGAATGTGGAATTCAACTGACTCTCCACTCCATGCAGGTTTTCCTTACACCACTGATGAATGTCCAAGTAACCCAATGCTGGTTTTCAGCTGCATGTTCACACTCGCAGCCATGCTATACAATTGGCTTTCCACTAAATCCTGATTAGTTCTTGATTTTCCTTCCACACGACCCAGCCTTCAGAAATCGTTGGAATCTCCACTAGAGAATGTTCCATTCATTCACTGCGAATCTGGAATTCCTCTGAACCTCCACTCCCGGCAGGTTTTCGTTACACCACTGTTGAATGTCCAAGTAACCCAATGTTTTAAGTGTTTTCTTCACAAGCGCAGTGGTGCTGTTCAATTGGCTATCCACTCAACCCTGGCCAGCTCTACATTTTCCTGTCCACACCACAGAGACTGGAGAAATCATTGTTATCTCCACTACAGAATGTTCCATTCATTCACAGCGAATCTGGAATTCATCTGAATCTCCACTCCCGGCAGGTTTTCGTGACACCACTGGTAAATATCCAAGTAAGCCAATGCTGGTTTTAAGTGGCCTGCTCATACTCTCAGCCGTGCTGTTCAATTTGCTATCCACTCAACCCTCTTCAGCTCCATTTTCCTGTCCACATAACCCAAACTTCAGAAACAATTGGTATCTCCTCCACAGAATGTTCCATTCATTGACGGCAAATCTGAAATTCATCTAATTCTCAACTCCCGTCAGGTTTTCGTTACACCACTTGTGAATGTCCAATTAAGCCAAAGCTGGTTTTCAGTGGCCTGTTCTTACTACGAGACGTGCTGTTCATTTGGCTATCCATTCCACCCTGTTCAGCTCTACATTTTCGTGTCCACAAAACCCAGCCTTCAGAAATCATTGGAATCACCACTAGAGAATGTTCCATTCATTCACTGCGAATCTGGAATTCATCTGAATCTCCACTCCCGGCAGGTTTTCATTGCACCACTGCTGAATGTTCAAGTAACGCAATGATGGTTTTCAGCGGTCTATTCACACTCGAACCCGTGCTGTTCACGGTCTAGCGACTCAACACTGGTGAGTTCTTCTTTTTCCAGTTCAGACAATACAAACCTCAGAAACCATTGCAATCTACACTACAGAATGTTTCATTCATTCAGGCGAATCTTGAATTCATCTTGTTCTCCACTCCCAGCAGGTTTTCGTTTCACCACTGGTGAATGTCCAAGCAACCCAAGGCTGGTTTCAGCTGCGTGTTAACACTCGCAGCCGTGCTGTTCAATTGGCTATCCAGTGAACGCTGGTTAGCTCTTGATTTTCCTTCCACACACCGAGCCTTCAGAAATCATTCTTATCTCCACTTCAGAATGTTCCATTCGTTCCCTGCGAATCTGGAATTCCTCTGACTCTCCACACCAGGCAGATTTTCCTAACAACACTGGTGAATGACCAGGTAATCCAATGCTGGTTTTCAGCGGCTGTTCACACTCACAGCCTTGCTGTTCAATTGGCAATCCAGTCAAACCTAGTCAGCTCTTCATTTTCCTGTCCACACAACCCAGCGTTCAGAAATCATTGGAATCTCTACTACAGAAATTTCCATTCATTCACTGTGAATCTGGAAATACTCTGAATCTGCATTCCAGGAAGGCTTTCGTTACACCACTGATGAATGTCCAAGTAATGCAATGCTGCTTCTTAGTGGTCTGTTCACACTCGAAACCGTGCTGTTCATTGGCTATCCACTCAATATCGGTCAGCTCTTCAATATCCTGTCCAGACTATCCAGATTCCTAAATGTTGGCAATCACCACTACAGAATGTTCCATTCAATCACGCGAATCTGGAATTCATCAGAGTCTCCACTCCTGGAAGGTTTTCGTGACACCACTGGTAAATGTCCAAGGAAGACAATGCTGGTTTTAAGCCGCCTGCTAACACACTCAGCCGTGCTGTTCAATTTGCTATCCACCCAACCCTATTCAGCTCTACATTTTCCTGTCCTCATAACCCAACCTTCAGAAATAATTGGTATCTCCTCCACAGAATGTTCCGTTCATTCACTGCGAATCTTAAATTCATCTGACTCTCAACTCCCGGCGGGTTATCGTTACACCACTTGTGAATGTCCAAGTAAGCCAATGCTGGTTTTCAGTGGCCTGTTCATACTAAGAGACGTGCTGTTCATTTGGCTATCCACTCCACCCTGTTCAGCTCTACATTCTCGTGTCCACAAAACCCAGCCTTCAGAAATCATTGGAATCACCACTAGAGAATGTTCCATTCATTCACTGCGAATCTGGAATTCCTCTGAACCTCCACTCCTGGCAGGTTTTCGTTACGCCACTGGTGAATGTCCAAGTAACTCAATACTGGTTTTCAGAGGCATGTTCAACTCGCAGAAGTGCTGTTCAATGGGCTATCCACTCAATATTGGTCAGCTCTTCATTTTCCTCTCCACACAAACCAGCCTTCAGAAATCATTGGGCTCTCCACTACAGACTGTTCCATTCATTCACTGCGATTCTGCAATTCATCTGACTCTCCGCTCCAGGCAGGTTTTCATTACAGCACTGGTGAATGACCAAGTAATCCAATGCTGGTTTTCAGCCGCCTTTTCACACTCGCAGTGTGCTGTTCAATTGTCTATCCACTCAAACCTGGTCAGCCTTTCATTTTCTTTTCCACAATATCAGACTTCAGAAATCATTGGAATCGCCAGTACAGAATGTTCCATTCATTCACTGCCAATCTGGAATTCATCTGAATCTGCACTCCAGGTAGGCTTTCATTACACCACTTATGAATGTCCAAGTAACACAATGCTGGTTTTCAGCGGTCTGTTCACACTCTAAGCCCTGCTTTTTACTGGGTATCCACACAACTGTGGTCAGCTCTTCATTTTCATGTCCAAACAATCCAGACTTGAGAAATCATTGCAATCTCCAGTACAGAATGTTCCATTCATTCACTGCGAATCTGGAATTCAACTGAATCTCCACTACCTGCAGATTTATCTTACACCACTTGTGAATGTCCAAGTAAAACAATGCTGGTTTTCAGAGGCCTGTTCATGTTCGCAGTCGTGCTGTTCAATTGGCTATCCACTCAACCTGTTTTGCTCCTCATTTTCCTGTGCACACAACCCAGCCTTCAGAAATCATTGTAATCTCCACTACAGGATGTTCCATTCATTCACTGGGAATCTGGAATTCATCTGAATCTGCACTCCACGCAGGCTTTCGTTACACCACTGCTGAAAGTCGAAGTAATGCAATACTGGTTTTCAGTGGTCTGTTCACATTCGAAGCCGAGGCTTTTTACAGGCTATCCACTCAACACTGGTCAGCTCTTCATTTTCGTGTCCCCACAATCCAGATTTCAGAAATCATTGCAATCTCCACTACAGAATGTTCCATTCATTCACTGCGAGTCTGGAGTTTATCTGATTCTCCACTCCCGCCTGGTTAACATTACACCACTTGTGAATGTCCAAGTAAGCCAATGCTGGTTTTCAGAGGCCTGTTCATACTCGCAGCCGTGCTGTTTAATTGACAATTCACTCCACCCTGTTCAGCTCTTCATTGTCCCACCACACTACCAGCCTTCAGAAATCTTTGTTATCTCCACTACAGAATGTTCCATTCATTCACTGCGAATCTGGAATTCATCTGACTCTCAACTCCACGCAGGTTTTCATTACACCACTGTTGAATGTCCAAGTAACCCAATGCTGGTTTTCAGCGGCCTGTTCATATTCGCAGCCCTGCTGTTTACTTGGCTATCGATTCAAGCCTGGTCAGCTCTTCATTTTCCTGTCCACACAACACAGGCTTCAGAAATCATTGGAATCTCCTCTACAGAATGTTCCATTCATTCACTGCGAATGTGGAATTCAACTGACTCTCCACTCCATGCAGGTTTTCCTTACACCACTGATGAATGTCCAAGTAACCCAATGCTGGTTTTCAGCTGCATGTTCACACTCGCAGCCATGCTATACAATTGGCTTTCCACTAAATCCTGATTAGTTCTTGATTTTCCTTCCACACGACCCAGCCTTCAGAAATCGTTGGAATCTCCACTAGAGAATGTTCCATTCATTCACTGCGAATCTGGAATTCCTCTGAACCTCCACTCCCGGCAGGTTTTCGTTACACCACTGTTGAATGTCCAAGTAACCCAATGTTTTAAGTGTTTTCTTCACAAGCGCAGTGGTGCTGTTCAATTGGCTATCCACTCAACCCTGGCCAGCTCTACATTTTCCTGTCCACACCACAGAGACTGGAGAAATCATTGTTATCTCCACTACAGAATGTTCCATTCATTCACAGCGAATCTGGAATTCATCTGAATCTCCACTCCCGGCAGGTTTTCGTGACACCACTGGTAAATATCCAAGTAAGCCAATGCTGGTTTTAAGTGGCCTGCTCATACTCTCAGCCGTGCTGTTCAATTTGCTATCCACTCAACCCTCTTCAGCTCCATTTTCCTGTCCACATAACCCAAACTTCAGAAACAATTGGTATCTCCTCCACAGAATGTTCCATTCATTGACGGCAAATCTGAAATTCATCTAATTCTCAACTCCCGTCAGGTTTTCGTTACACCACTTGTGAATGTCCAATTAAGCCAAAGCTGGTTTTCAGTGGCCTGTTCTTACTACGAGACGTGCTGTTCATTTGGCTATCCATTCCACCCTGTTCAGCTCTACATTTTCGTGTCCACAAAACCCAGCCTTCAGAAATCATTGGAATCACCACTAGAGAATGTTCCATTCATTCACTGCGAATCTGGAATTCATCTGAATCTCCACTCCCGGCAGGTTTTCATTGCACCACTGCTGAATGTTCAAGTAACGCAATGATGGTTTTCAGCGGTCTATTCACACTCGAACCCGTGCTGTTCACGGTCTAGCGACTCAACACTGGTGAGTTCTTCTTTTTCCAGTTCAGACAATACAAACCTCAGAAACCATTGCAATCTACACTACAGAATGTTTCATTCATTCAGGCGAATCTTGAATTCATCTTGTTCTCCACTCCCAGCAGGTTTTCGTTTCACCACTGGTGAATGTCCAAGCAACCCAAGGCTGGTTTCAGCTGCGTGTTAACACTCGCAGCCGTGCTGTTCAATTGGCTATCCAGTGAACGCTGGTTAGCTCTTGATTTTCCTTCCACACACCGAGCCTTCAGAAATCATTCTTATCTCCACTTCAGAATGTTCCATTCGTTCCCTGCGAATCTGGAATTCCTCTGACTCTCCACACCAGGCAGATTTTCCTAACAACACTGGTGAATGACCAGGTAATCCAATGCTGGTTTTCAGCGGCTGTTCACACTCACAGCCTTGCTGTTCAATTGGCAATCCAGTCAAACCTAGTCAGCTCTTCATTTTCCTGTCCACACAACCCAGCGTTCAGAAATCATTGGAATCTCTACTACAGAAATTTCCATTCATTCACTGTGAATCTGGAAATACTCTGAATCTGCATTCCAGGAAGGCTTTCGTTACACCACTGATGAATGTCCAAGTAATGCAATGCTGCTTCTTAGTGGTCTGTTCACACTCGAAACCGTGCTGTTCATTGGCTATCCACTCAATATCGGTCAGCTCTTCAATATCCTGTCCAGACTATCCAGATTCCTAAATGTTGGCAATCACCACTACAGAATGTTCCATTCAATCACGCGAATCTGGAATTCATCAGAGTCTCCACTCCTGGAAGGTTTTCGTGACACCACTGGTAAATGTCCAAGGAAGACAATGCTGGTTTTAAGCCGCCTGCTAACACACTCAGCCGTGCTGTTCAATTTGCTATCCACCCAACCCTATTCAGCTCTACATTTTCCTGTCCTCATAACCCAACCTTCAGAAATAATTGGTATCTCCTCCACAGAATGTTCCGTTCATTCACTGCGAATCTTAAATTCATCTGACTCTCAACTCCCGGCGGGTTATCGTTACACCACTTGTGAATGTCCAAGTAAGCCAATGCTGGTTTTCAGTGGCCTGTTCATACTAAGAGACGTGCTGTTCATTTGGCTATCCACTCCACCCTGTTCAGCTCTACATTTTCGTGTCCACAAAACCCAGCCTTCAGAAATCATTGGAATCACCACTAGAGAATGTTCCATTCATTCACTGCGAATCTGGAATTCCTCTGAACCTCCACTCCTGGCAGGTTTTCGTTACGCCACTGGTGAATGTCCAAGTAACTCAATACTGGTTTTCAGAGGCATGTTCAACTCGCAGAAGTGCTGTTCAATGGGCTATCCACTCAATATTGGTCAGCTCTTCATTTTCCTCTCCACACAAACCAGCCTTCAGAAATCATTGGGCTCTCCACTACAGACTGTTCCATTCATTCACTGCGATTCTGCAATTCATCTGACTCTCCGCTCCAGGCAGGTTTTCATTACAGCACTGGTGAATGACCAAGTAATCCAATGCTGGTTTTCAGCCGCCTTTTCACACTCGCAGTGTGCTGTTCAATTGTCTATCCACTCAAACCTGGTCAGCCTTTCATTTTCTTTTCCACAATATCAGACTTCAGAAATCATTGGAATCGCCAGTACAGAATGTTCCATTCATTCACTGCCAATCTGGAATTCATCTGAATCTGCACTCCAGGTAGGCTTTCATTACACCACTTATGAATGTCCAAGTAACACAATGCTGGTTTTCAGCGGTCTGTTCACACTCTAAGCCCTGCTTTTTACTGGGTATCCACACAACTGTGGTCAGCTCTTCATTTTCATGTCCAAACAATCCAGACTTGAGAAATCATTGCAATCTCCAGTACAGAATGTTCCATTCATTCACTGCGAATCTGGAATTCAACTGAATCTCCACTACCTGCAGATTTATCTTACACCACTTGTGAATGTCCAAGTAAAACAATGCTGGTTTTCAGAGGCCTGTTCATGTTCGCAGTCGTGCTGTTCAATTGGCTATCCACTCAACCTGTTTTGCTCCTCATTTTCCTGTGCACACAACCCAGCCTTCAGAAATCATTGTAATCTCCACTACAGGATGTTCCATTCATTCACTGGGAATCTGGAATTCATCTGAATCTGCACTCCACGCAGGCTTTCGTTACACCACTGCTGAAAGTCGAAGTAATGCAATACTGGTTTTCAGTGGTCTGTTCACATTCGAAGCCGAGGCTTTTTACAGGCTATCCACTCAACACTGGTCAGCTCTTCATTTTCGTGTCCCCACAATCCAGATTTCAGAAATCATTGCAATCTCCACTACAGAATGTTCCATTCATTCACTGCGAGTCTGGAGTTTATCTGATTCTCCACTCCCGCCTGGTTAACATTACACCACTTGTGAATGTCCAAGTAAGCCAATGCTGGTTTTCAGAGGCCTGTTCATACTCGCAGCCGTGCTGTTTAATTGACAATTCACTCCACCCTGTTCAGCTCTTCATTGTCCCACCACACTACCAGCCTTCAGAAATCTTTGTTATCTCCACTACAGAACGTTCCATTCATTCACTGCGAATCTGGAATTCATCTGACTCTCAACTCCACGCAGGTTTTCATTACACCACTGTTGAATGTCCAAGTAACCCAATGCTGGTTTTCAGCGGCCTGTTCATATTCGCAGCCCTGCTGTTTACTTGGCTATCGATTCAAGCCTGGTCAGCTCTTCATTTTCCTGTCCACACAACACAGGCTTCAGAAATCATTGGAATCTCCTCTACAGAATGTTCCATTCATTCACTGCGAATGTGGAATTCAACTGACTCTCCACTCCATGCAGGTTTTCCTTACACCACTGATGAATGTCCAAGTAACCCAATGCTGGTTTTCAGCTGCATGTTCACACTCGCAGCCATGCTATACAATTGGCTTTCCACTAAATCCTGATTAGTTCTTGATTTTCCTTCCACACGACCCAGCCTTCAGAAATCGTTGGAATCTCCACTAGAGAATGTTCCATTCATTCACTGCGAATCTGGAATTCCTCTGAACCTCCACTCCCGGCAGGTTTTCGTTACACCACTGTTGAATGTCCAAGTAACCCAATGTTTTAAGTGTTTTCTTCACAAGCGCAGTGGTGCTGTTCAATTGGCTATCCACTCAACCCTGGCCAGCTCTACATTTTCCTGTCCACACCACAGAGACTGGAGAAATCATTGTTATCTCCACTACAGAATGTTCCATTCATTCACAGCGAATCTGGAATTCATCTGAATCTCCACTCCCGGCAGGTTTTCGTGACACCACTGGTAAATATCCAAGTAAGCCAATGCTGGTTTTAAGTGGCCTGCTCATACTCTCAGCCGTGCTGTTCAATTTGCTATCCACTCAACCCTCTTCAGCTCCATTTTCCTGTCCACATAACCCAAACTTCAGAAACAATTGGTATCTCCTCCACAGAATGTTCCATTCATTGACGGCAAATCTGAAATTCATCTAATTCTCAACTCCCGTCAGGTTTTCGTTACACCACTTGTGAATGTCCAATTAAGCCAAAGCTGGTTTTCAGTGGCCTGTTCTTACTACGAGACGTGCTGTTCATTTGGCTATCCATTCCACCCTGTTCAGCTCTACATTTTCGTGTCCACAAAACCCAGCCTTCAGAAATCATTGGAATCACCACTAGAGAATGTTCCATTCATTCACTGCGAATCTGGAATTCATCTGAATCTCCACTCCCGGCAGGTTTTCATTGCACCACTGCTGAATGTTCAAGTAACGCAATGATGGTTTTCAGCGGTCTATTCACACTCGAACCCGTGCTGTTCACGGTCTAGCGACTCAACACTGGTGAGTTCTTCTTTTTCCAGTTCAGACAATACAAACCTCAGAAACCATTGCAATCTACACTACAGAATGTTTCATTCATTCAGGCGAATCTTGAATTCATCTTGTTCTCCACTCCCAGCAGGTTTTCGTTTCACCACTGGTGAATGTCCAAGCAACCCAAGGCTGGTTTCAGCTGCGTGTTAACACTCGCAGCCGTGCTGTTCAATTGGCTATCCAGTGAACGCTGGTTAGCTCTTGATTTTCCTTCCACACACCGAGCCTTCAGAAATCATTCTTATCTCCACTTCAGAGTGTTCCATTCGTTCCCTGCGAATCTGGAATTCCTCTGACTCTCCACACCAGGCAGATTTTCCTAACAACACTGGTGAATGACCAGGTAATCCAATGCTGGTTTTCAGCGGCTGTTCACACTCACAGCCTTGCTGTTCAATTGGCAATCCAGTCAAACCTAGTCAGCTCTTCATTTTCCTGTCCACACAACCCAGCGTTCAGAAATCATTGGAATCTCTACTACAGAAATTTCCATTCATTCACTGTGAATCTGGAAATACTCTGAATCTGCATTCCAGGAAGGCTTTCGTTACACCACTGATGAATGTCCAAGTAATGCAATGCTGCTTCTTAGTGGTCTGTTCACACTCGAAACCGTGCTGTTCATTGGCTATCCACTCAATATCGGTCAGCTCTTCAATATCCTGTCCAGACTATCCAGATTCCTAAATGTTGGCAATCACCACTACAGAATGTTCCATTCAATCACGCGAATCTGGAATTCATCAGAGTCTCCACTCCTGGAAGGTTTTCGTGACACCACTGGTAAATGTCCAAGGAAGACAATGCTGGTTTTAAGCCGCCTGCTAACACACTCAGCCGTGCTGTTCAATTTGCTATCCACCCAACCCTATTCAGCTCTACATTTTCCTGTCCTCATAACCCAACCTTCAGAAATAATTGGTATCTCCTCCACAGAATGTTCCGTTCATTCACTGCGAATCTTAAATTCATCTGACTCTCAACTCCCGGCGGGTTATCGTTACACCACTTGTGAATGTCCAAGTAAGCCAATGCTGGTTTTCAGTGGCCTGTTCATACTAAGAGACGTGCTGTTCATTTGGCTATCCACTCCACCCTGTTCAGCTCTACATTTTCGTGTCCACAAAACCCAGCCTTCAGAAATCATTGGAATCACCACTAGAGAATGTTCCATTCATTCACTGCGAATCTGGAATTCCTCTGAACCTCCACTCCTGGCAGGTTTTCGTTACGCCACTGGTGAATGTCCAAGTAACTCAATACTGGTTTTCAGAGGCATGTTCAACTCGCAGAAGTGCTGTTCAATGGGCTATCCACTCAATATTGGTCAGCTCTTCATTTTCCTCTCCACACAAACCAGCCTTCAGAAATCATTGGGCTCTCCACTACAGACTGTTCCATTCATTCACTGCGATTCTGCAATTCATCTGACTCTCCGCTCCAGGCAGGTTTTCATTACAGCACTGGTGAATGACCAAGTAATCCAATGCTGGTTTTCAGCCGCCTTTTCACACTCGCAGTGTGCTGTTCAATTGTCTATCCACTCAAACCTGGTCAGCCTTTCATTTTCTTTTCCACAATATCAGACTTCAGAAATCATTGGAATCGCCAGTACAGAATGTTCCATTCATTCACTGCCAATCTGGAATTCATCTGAATCTGCACTCCAGGTAGGCTTTCATTACACCACTTATGAATGTCCAAGTAACACAATGCTGGTTTTCAGCGGTCTGTTCACACTCTAAGCCCTGCTTTTTACTGGGTATCCACACAACTGTGGTCAGCTCTTCATTTTCATGTCCAAACAATCCAGACTTGAGAAATCATTGCAATCTCCAGTACAGAATGTTCCATTCATTCACTGCGAATCTGGAATTCAACTGAATCTCCACTACCTGCAGATTTATCTTACACCACTTGTGAATGTCCAAGTAAAACAATGCTGGTTTTCAGAGGCCTGTTCATGTTCGCAGTCGTGCTGTTCAATTGGCTATCCACTCAACCTGTTTTGCTCCTCATTTTCCTGTGCACACAACCCAGCCTTCAGAAATCATTGTAATCTCCACTACAGGATGTTCCATTCATTCACTGGGAATCTGGAATTCATCTGAATCTGCACTCCACGCAGGCTTTCGTTACACCACTGCTGAAAGTCGAAGTAATGCAATACTGGTTTTCAGTGGTCTGTTCACATTCGAAGCCGAGGCTTTTTACAGGCTATCCACTCAACACTGGTCAGCTCTTCATTTTCGTGTCCCCACAATCCAGATTTCAGAAATCATTGCAATCTCCACTACAGAATGTTCCATTCATTCACTGCGAGTCTGGAGTTTATCTGATTCTCCACTCCCGCCTGGTTAACATTACACCACTTGTGAATGTCCAAGTAAGCCAATGCTGGTTTTCAGAGGCCTGTTCATACTCGCAGCCGTGCTGTTTAATTGACAATTCACTCCA
This sequence comes from Sorex fumeus, assembly GCF_029834395.1. NCBI lineage: Eukaryota > Metazoa > Chordata > Mammalia > Eulipotyphla > Soricidae > Sorex > Sorex fumeus. Next base: position 867 of record NW_026606474.1, on the reverse strand, counting down.
CCCTGTTCAGCTCTTCATTGTCCCACCACACTACCAGCCTTCAGAAATCTTTGTTATCTCCACTACAGAACGTTCCATTCATTCACTGCGAATCTGGAATTCATCTGACTCTCAACTCCACGCAGGTTTTCATTACACCACTGTTGAATGTCCAAGTAACCCAATGCTGGTTTTCAGCGGCCTGTTCATATTCGCAGCCCTGCTGTTTACTTGGCTATCGATTCAAGCCTGGTCAGCTCTTCATTTTCCTGTCCACACAACACAGGCTTCAGAAATCATTGGAATCTCCTCTACAGAATGTTCCATTCATTCACTGCGAATGTGGAATTCAACTGACTCTCCACTCCATGCAGGTTTTCCTTACACCACTGATGAATGTCCAAGTAACCCAATGCTGGTTTTCAGCTGCATGTTCACACTCGCAGCCATGCTATACAATTGGCTTTCCACTAAATCCTGATTAGTTCTTGATTTTCCTTCCACACGACCCAGCCTTCAGAAATCGTTGGAATCTCCACTAGAGAATGTTCCATTCATTCACTGCGAATCTGGAATTCCTCTGAACCTCCACTCCCGGCAGGTTTTCGTTACACCACTGTTGAATGTCCAAGTAACCCAATGTTTTAAGTGTTTTCTTCACAAGCGCAGTGGTGCTGTTCAATTGGCTATCCACTCAACCCTGGCCAGCTCTACATTTTCCTGTCCACACCACAGAGACTGGAGAAATCATTGTTATCTCCACTACAGAATGTTCCATTCATTCACAGCGAATCTGGAATTCATCTGAATCTCCACTCCCGGCAGGTTTTCGTGACACCACTGGTAAATATCCAAGTAAGCCAATGCTGGTTTTAAGTGGCCTGCTCC